>NC_046168.1:55651462-55856462 GCF_011064425.1 Rattus rattus | reverse complement strand
TCCCATGGAGCAGGGTGGAACTTGGAAGGGAGAGATGTTGAGGGGGAAAACCAAAGCCTGTCCAGTAAGCTATCCAGCCTCCAACCTGTGGCAGCACACATGAGTGTCTATGTACTATACACGGGTGCCTCTTCCTGACCGTTCCCACAACCCTACAGGGTTGGAGGGGCCAAGGTAGAGCCAGCCGAGGCTGTAGATGATGCCAGACTCCTTTCCTCCCCCCATACCTGTGCTGCCTTCCTCCCCTTTAAACACTTTAATGGAGGGCTATTTTGATCTAAGTTTAATTAATAAGAGGGATCAAAGGGTTAAAGGAAATTTGAGACTAACGAAAAGGGGGAACTGTGTCTGCTACTGTGTGACCCATCAGAAAAGTGTCACTGGACCAGCATGAGTTCTGGGCTTGGAGTCTTCTGAGATCAAGTCTCCTCGTTCCTGCCGTCTCTGCCTTCAGGGTAAAGAGCTCTGTGTTTGCCATGGGGAGGGCCTTGGGGGAAATGCCGACACTCTCCCTTCCCTTCCACCACTGGAAGGTCCAGGGGTGCTAAAAAATAAAATCACTCATCGCAAACCATCCTGTCAGCTCTCCTCCTGACACAAGAATGTTCCTAAGGCAGCCCTGATGCATGGGAGTGTGTGGTTTTAGAGTTCTCTAAAGCACGGTGCTCTGCATGGGTCACCCGAGTGCCCAGTGGTCCTCCTCTGTTATGGCCCCCCACTGAAGGGCAGGAGGGCCAATGACACAGAGGAGAGTCTTGCTCCTGAAAGCTCACACTCCAAGGGACAGTGTCACATAGATGAAAGAGTGGCTGTCAGAAGACAGACATGGGTGGAGGAGGACTTTGGAAAGGGCTGAGGTGAATGAAGGGGCCTGGCAGGGCTGCAGAGAGTCTAGGCCCTAGGGAAGCAACGTTTGTTTCTGTTGGAGACTGCAGGAGGCCAAGCAGAGAGGCAAGGAGAACCTAGGAGGAAGGATGAGGCATTACCACAGTGTGGCCTGGAAGCCCAGTGGAGCTAGGCAGGGCCTGAACGGCCCACAGCAGACCTTTCCTGACAGCCACTGGCCAACCTGGCTTTTAAAGAAAGGTGGTGAGGACCAGGCCTGGGGACCTGGACAGCTGGCTGCAGCCAAGCTTAGCACTGGACGATCGACCAGGGTGGGTGCGGGCAAGCAGGGCAGGGGAGGAAAAGGCCTTCTCCCTTTGGATTCAGGGCCTGTTGTAATCCTTGGGTCTTAAGAACAGACTGCCAAGATCCTGTCGGTACCTGCCCGGCCCCGTGCCAGTCCCAACCCTGTGCCTGTCCCAGCCCTGAGGACTCTTCTGTTTGCATTGTTTCATGCAGTCCACACCCAAGCAGGGGAGTAAAGATAGCCAGCCCTGCCCACCACCGCCTGCCCTCCCCACCCGGGTGACTCAGGCTGGGCGCCTGGTGGCAGCCGCTCTGCTCTCTGGCCTGCTCAACTGCCTGCATCTGCTCTCGATTTGCTGTCCGTGTCTCTGTGACCTCAATGAGGCTGATTTCCCCTTCTCCGGATTTAAAGGAAATGGTACCTTCCTCGCCCTGTGGTATACAGATTATTATAGTGTCTGCCTGCCTCGGGGGTGCGAGAAGGAAAGTGGACTTGGACGAGGCCAGTTTAATTGCGATGTACAGCTGCCCGAGGTCCTCGTCCACTCTGGCCGGTCCTGAGCCAAACCAGTTTTCCATGGCCAGGCTGGGCCTGGTTTCCACACCGGTTCCTGTCAGGAAGTTCCTCCGCCCAGTGTGTGTTGTTAAATAGGATCCTTTTCATTCCTTTTCCTCTATAAACCTTCCTTTCAGGTCATTCTGAAGGGAGAGTGGGGATGTGGCAGAGGGTAGGGGGGTGGCAGTAGGCTCCGGTCCCAAAAGGGAAGTGGCTGGCAGGAGCCTGGCCTGGGTCAAATACCCAGGGCCCTAGTCCAAGGACAATGCCTGGAGCCACTTCCTCCTCTGCAGAGGGTGCCAGCTGACCCCCCGAAATCATCTAGTGCCACCTCCTCTCTCTTCCCCACAAGGAGGGGTTTTAGGGTAATGGGAAGAGCGGCCCATCCTAAAAATACCTCTACCACACACTCCCCACAAAGAATAAATTCTCCCTTCCCTCTTCAGTCTTATTTGCCTGTCCCAGGCCCCCACACTGATGGGCTCAGCTCTTTCCAGCTGTGCCCTTGGCTCAACCCCACAAGGATGGGGCAGGCTTCCTCCTCCTCTTCCCTCTGCTGCCTCTGATCCTGGACCAGCAACCTGACCCCACCCACCCCGACTAGCTACACTGTATATTCCCCACCCACCCCGACTAGCTACACTGTATATCCATTGTGGCTTGGATTGCTCACTGCTGCAAGCCTGGTAATGCCCGACACACAGGGCTTGTGTTGAGTGACTGGAAAGGTGTGTCCCTTTCTGCCTCTGTGATATGACTTTGATGTCCCTTGAAGTTACCTGGGGTCCTCTCTCCACTACCTAGGAGCACTGACACCTTGGGTGAGTGACATCTGCCCCATGAGCCTCTGTGGCCTTGCCTGTGGAGCAGCCTCAGGATTCCAGGACTCTCGGGCTTCATCTGAAGGCCACGGGCAGAGGGCCGGTGAGTGCCTGGGATATCTCTACCCTCCGTTCCTGGTTCCTGTTGCAGATGCTGAAAATGATTCTCTCGGTCGTTTCTTAGACACTCAGATACAGGCTTTTTTGTTGTTGTTATTTCAAGAGAAAGGGTTTATTCAAACATATTTCCAAGCCTGCAATAAAGCTATGGAAGAGCAGGAACATTTGTTGGCTTTATATAATTCACACAAAACGTTAAATTTAAATTCGCATTGCAAACTTGAGATGAACTTGTAGCTGGGAGGGGGAGAGGCGGGGTCTCCCCTCCCTGCCTCCTCCTTTTTGAAGTTTTCTTTCAGTTTTAGTTCCACATATGATTGCACAAATTTATGGGATACGCTGTCACGCACGCTCTAGGGAATGATCCTATCAGATATTTAGAATGTCCGTCTTCAACATTTATCATTTTTATGGGGAAACACTGGAAACCATCTCTTTAGCTGTTTTGGCAAACAGAATAGCACCGTTAACTCTGGTCCTGCTGTGTAGCAGGGCCCTCTGTCTGACCTGTGCCCCTGGTGCAGGTTCCCCTACATCCTACTCGTGTCAAGGGCCGTGCAGAGCTTTTCCCGCTCTCCCTGTGCTGGGAGCCTTGCACCTTGCACTCTGGTAGGAGTACAGCTCGAAGTGACATGCGTGTGGCACAGAGCCTGGTCCCCAACAGTAGATGGTACAATACAATGGCTGGCTTCCGGGTTCTTCCCTTGACCACAGGCAGGAAGTCCTCGTGGCTTCTGACTATATGTCTCATCTCCAAGCTGTCCTCAGTCTGGAGAAAACAGAGCAGGAAGGTTACCGGCCTTGGCACTGCTATAGGGAGAGCTCTAGAGCTGACGGCATCCTGCTGCTGTCGTGATGAGAACCAGTAGAGGAAAGAGCAGAGTCAAGGATAGTGGCAGCCCCTGGCCCCAGCGCTAAGAGGTGAGGCAACAGGGAAGGGAAGGGCATTTGCTGATGGAGGCAGGAGAGAGTTGGGCAAGCCAGAGGAGTGCCACCCACAGAGACACCTGGAAAAGGCCAAGCCTGCTGACAATGGAGCAGTGTGGGCACAGAGTTAGTCAGACAACAGAAGAGTATGGGCCCCATCTCTAACCTCTGTGGATATTCTAAACCAAACACCTGCATCTAAAGCTTTGAAGGTCTCGTCTACATGTCAGAGGAATGCGATGTTTGTCCTTCTGCGTCCGGATTACCTCACTCACGATGGTTGCTTCAAGCTCCACTCGTTTACCTGCAAACTTCATAATTGCGTTTTTGTTAACGGCCGAGTAATATTCCCTAGTGTAGGTGTACTGCATTTCCATTCTCCACCCGTTGACGGACAGCTACGCTGCTTCCGCTGTCTGGCTATTATGAATAGAGCAGTGATGAAAGCGGGTGAGCAGGTGTCCCCGTAGAAGAATGTAGAGTCCTTCGCGTATATCCAAGCGGCAGAGCTGGCTCTGGTGATAGAGCTGTTCTCGCCTGTTTGAGGAACTGCCACTCTGACTTCCACAGTGGCTCTACTGCTCTGCACTCCCACCAGCAATGGAGGTTTCCCCTTTCCCTGCATCCTGGCTAGCACGTGCTGTCGTTTGTTTTATTGCTCTTGGCCATTCTGACTGGCATACGGTGAAGTCTCGAAGTGGTCTTAATTTCTCTTTCCCTGATGGCCGAGGATGTTGAACATCTTGCGAAATGTTCCTCCGCCACTGTTTTGCCTCTTGAGAACTCTGTTTCATTCTGCATTTTACTTTTTAACTGGGTCGTTTCTGTGTTCCGGGGATTCGTTTTTGTTTCGTAGCTCTTTATACATCCTAGATATCAACACTCTGTCAGACGTATAGTCCGTGAAGGTCTTTGTCTGAGTGATGGTGGTTTCTGCTGTGCAGAATCTGTTTAGCTTTGGGAGGTCCCATTTACTGCTGGGCTTCGTCGCCTGTGCCACTGGGACCCTGTTCAGCGAGTCCTCCCCTGTGCCTAGGAATTCAAACCTATCATCCGTAGGACTCAGAGTAGCCCGTCTTAGGTTGAGATGAATGATCCCTTTGGAGTTGAGTCCTGTACATGGTTGTGTTATCATTCTGACCCAGCTTGACCAGCAACATTTGTTGAAGATAAAAAATTTTTTCTGTGTGTATTTTTTTTTTTTGCTTCTTTGTAAAGAAAAGAAAGAAAACTCTCTATGGGTGTTTGAAGGTTATGTCTGCCTCTTCAGGTTTATTCCTTGGCTAAATCTAAATGGTAATCTCGTCTTTATAAAAAAAAAAAAAAAAAAAAAAAAAAAAAAAAAAACCACTTTACAGCAACATCTGTGTGCACTGAACCAAATACCTGGGTGCCGAGTTAATACAGAAAACTGACCACTATAGTCTTTGACATACAAGTAGGAGGAGCAGCCCATCTGTTGGCCCATAGCCAGTTCTGCCACTGTGAATGGGCATTCAAGGTAAAACCTAAGTCCTGCACACACAGAAGGAACCCGTGACGTAGGAGGCCACTCTTTCCAAGTGCTGCATCTTGGCAGCGAACTGACCTAGGTTTTCGTTTTGTTTTGTTTTGTTTTTTTTTAAGATTTATTTATTTATTTTATGTATGTGAGTACACTGTCGCTGTTTTCAGATGCACCAGAAGAGGACATTACATATGGTTGTGAGCCACCATGTGGTTGCTGGGAATTGAACTCAGGACGCCTGGAAGAATTGTCATTGCTCTTAACTGCTGAGCCATCTCTCTAATCCCTGACCTAGGTTTTAAACTGACTGTTAACTCTTAGTGGCCACCTTCCTGTCCCACACATGGCTGAAGGAGGACCCTTTCCCAGCCATGTGACGCCCAGACACCAAGCTGTATCATTGCCCTTTTCTCCCTTAGGAACAAGGGGAGACTATGTATTCTCTCTCTCTCTCTCTCTCTCTCTCTCTCTCTCTCTCTCTCTCTCTCTCTCTCTCTCTCTCTCTCTCTGAGTGACACGAAGAACTTGAGGCTTCCCTGTTGTTGCCAACTCCCTGGATCGATATCTAGGTCCTGCTGGCATCTATAAATGTGTAGCTGCTTCATTTATGCCTTGGTTTGCACACTTAATGCCATGATCTACACATATCTCACACACTCCTCTCCTGCTCTGCATTAAAGATGATGTGTGAAGTCAGTTTTCTCTTTAAATCAAAGCCCAGTTATGATTATTGGTCTCGTTTGTAACACATCACCCCTAACATCCCCAAGGGCTGGCGACATCCCATCAGTAAGTGATATGCTATTGGCCAGAGACTGATCTAAAGAGACAGGATGAGATGGGCAATGGGAAGATGCTGGCCTTTAGAGGTAGGACCCCAATGGTGGAGCATAGGTCCCAGGGATGCCCTGTGGGGGGAGTTATAAATCCCCTAGAGGTATGTGGTATGGATGCCAATGGCTGGGCCCAGTCAGAAGATGGTACCCAGCTAGGAAGTAAAGAACCGATGTCACATGCTGGAGGCAAGAAGCCTCAAATCAGAAGAGAGCTATGGGCTCATGGACAGAGGGTATAGCTGACAGTGCCTTACCCAGAGATAACCCCAGGGAAGGGAGTTGATCGGGAGAGGCCCTGTCTTACTCTCTCCTCATCTCTGATACCAAACATGCCCTTACACAGGGTAACTTTTCCAGGAGCCATGGAGGGAGACCATACTGTATAGCCGAGAAGGCTTCAGGATACCCGTGTGACCTTAGAAAGCTGCAAACTGCCAGGATGAGGTCAGGCTCACAGGTTTCTACCCCTCAAGGGTCCATTTCTGAGCTTCCCAGGCAGTGGCAGAAACACCAGGACCTGACAGTGCCCATCTGGAACTTCGGGGGTGGGGGTGGGGGGTTGGAGGCAGAACAATCAGAGTTCAAGGCCATCCTTCACTACAAGTTCAACCCCAGAGAGCTACATGGGGCCTTGTCTCATTAAAAGAAGAACAAAACAAAACAAGCAAATAACAACCACGAAAATCTCAAACCACACAAAAGCCAGGCGGGAGACCAGAATATGCAGAGTTAAACAGAGCTATGTGGTTCCCTTGTGGAGGGCTTGCTTTGGGGCAGGGTATGTATTTCAGACAGGGATCTGAAATTCAGGTGTTCGTTCAGTTCACAGTAGCCAAATGGAGGCTATAATACGGCTATAGATGTTCTAAAGATTGAAAGCCCTGGTGTCCATGTATGATGGCTGCCCAGGGGTAAGCTTGGGAGCTCACTGTGGGGAATGAGAGTAGGAGAAGCGTGTCCCTCAATGGGAGGTTAAGTACGACTTCCTACCATTAAAGCTGTTACATTGAGACCCTTCCAACCCGAAAGACATGACTAGTACTTGGGTAGGAGGGACCATGTCAGGAGAATCTCACTGTGTCTGCACCTCTTGGTGCTAGGCTGGCCCCTGCCATTTTCCATAAAGTGGAAGTACTAGGTGTTGTCAGGGGTCCACGCTGTCCTCCTACATGAGAGAGAGAGAGAGAGAGAGAGAGAGAGAGAGAGAGAGAGCGAGCACTGTCATGACTCTGGTCTAATAGCTTCTCTCTCTGATCCCACATGTGGCTAATAACATGACTGTGGTCTCCAAGAAGACACGTTATTGATCTGATGAACTCTCACATTTGACTCTGGATCTACCCAGAAATCCTAGACTAACTCAAGTGCTAGGTGTCCTGTTCGAATCATTCTCGATGGGAATTCCCAGTGGCCAAAAGGCAGGCTGGGTCACCTCAAGTCAGGCTGCTAGAAGGTTGGGTTGCTTGAAGCTCAGAAAGACGCCTTCCAGTTACCTCATCCAGCACCACCTACGGATGGATGAAGCCAGCCCTGATTCTCCTTCCCAAGGGATTGGGCCACCTTCTCATCTTCCTGGCTACGTTGCTCAAATTTCCAAGATAATTACCCAACCTTGTGTTGACAAGGACTCGGAAAGACCTACTTAAGAGGACTGGATTGCCAGAGATCAATATCACAAGTGTCACCGTCCTTATTAAGGAGCACTTAAAATCGTGCCACATGCACGAATGACCAGGGACATTCTCAGAGGTACACAAGAGTCCCTCAGGATTGCTGTGAAGGTCCTCACCCTTCACTGCATAAGCTCCAGAAGGCCAAAATGATAATACTGAGTAACCCCATAGCCACAGAGAGCACCTAGGGACCCACCCAGTCCAGGCCTCAGCACCCGTGTATCATCCATGTTGGTCATCCGCATTGTCGCTCTGGCTTTCTCTCCTTGTCCCCCCCTCTGCTCACCCTCCCCTCCATACTTTCCTTTCGTTCACCTCCTCTTTCTCACCCCCCCCATTTCAGTCATTCTGTCTTCCTACCTCCTGCCTTCTTTGTCCTCTTGGAGGCAGGCAGGGGACTGTCCCCTCACAGCTAAGGTGGAAAGACGCCAGAGTTGAGCAATACAGGTGACAGGAATCCTTTGGCATCCAATGGAGCAGGCAATGATCCAAGGGTGTGGGCTTCAAAAGCCCCGATGTGTTTCACGGGGCGGGGGTGGGGGGGAGCAAGGCCAAGAAGGTGGGCGGTGTGGACAAGAAGGTAGAAACCATCTTGGGTGACCGACTGTCACAGCTTGTCCCGAATGGAGATTTGTGGAACGGGAAACGTTCAAAGTGCAAGCCAGGAGAGTCCTGGGGATGTGGAGGCTTGATCTCACCTCTGGGTTTGACAAGCAAGAAGGGGAGGGGGTTGCTTAGGGGTGAAGGTGGTGTTTTTAGAGCTCTTTCTGAGGCACACGACAGGGAGCTTAGCAGGATGGACAGCAAGGCCCTGGGGTAAGAAGTATGGTCTCCAGGGCAGCAGGAGCATTCTGGGGGCAATGGAGTACTTTCTACTTTAATCAGGCAGATGTCCCTTGTCATTCTCTGAGCCTCCACATCTTCAACCCTGAAAGGTCCCATCCAGTCCTGATATGGCCAGGTCACCCTCTGATGTTTTCAGTCACCCTCCTCAGTCCTTGCCACCACTGCTACTCTCAGTGGAAGTCCTGGAATGGCTCGGGCCCTGATCTGCTTCAGTGACAGACTCTTGCAGCCTCACCCCATAGTATTTGCCTGAGGACTGAGATAAACATGAAAGAACCGGATCACTACCTGGCACGTAGTAGGTCCTCAAAAGACTATCCTTCTGTGCCTTCCCACGGCGTCTGGCCCCTTCCGAGGTGTCCCGTCACATCTCAGAGGGCGATAATGCTGACGTTTCCATCTCTGCGGCTGTAGTTACGCAGGGTCAGCCACTGTTCTGAAATATTAAATAGAAACATCCAGGAATGAATAATTCAAACATATTCAATAACCTTTATTACAACATATTGTTATAATTATTCTCCTGTACTGTTATTGCTTGACTAACTTCGAAGCTGAAGTCTAGTACAGGTCCATGCATATAGGAGAAGCTGACTGTGGGCATGCCTCCCACTGTCCTGGCATTCTGGGTAGGTCTGGGCCCCTGTCCCCCGGGATAAAGGAAAGACTGTGCTGAGGAACCAAGTGGAATGTTCCACAGTGGCTGCCTTGGAATTATCACCAAGTCGAAGCATTGTTGGGCCGGCCCCAAAAGCTCCTAACTAATCCTTTCTCTACTGATTTACAAAGTGTTTAATGGGGAGAATTAGATTTTTGGCGGTTTCTGTTTCCCCCCCTGCAGATTTATAGTCCACGTTTAATACATGATCTGGTTTAGCATGGCAAGCATCTGGTTCGCCACGGGTTTAGCATGTTACTCCCTTTGCCACAGGTAAGCAGATAGATGCTGTGCGTTCATGTCTGTTGCCTTCTTGGAATGGCAAAACCTTCGCTGTCCTACTTCATTCCTCATCCTCCCAAGCCCATCCCTCTTCACTATGGCAGAGGTGAGCTTGACTACTTCAGGGAGGACAACCCGAAGTGCTCAGCAACTCAGCCCAGAGACACTGGTACCTATAAGGAGAAGCCACAGGCCCTGTCCTGTACTGGAGCA
Organism: Rattus rattus; assembly: GCF_011064425.1. Classification (NCBI taxonomy): domain Eukaryota; kingdom Metazoa; phylum Chordata; class Mammalia; order Rodentia; family Muridae; genus Rattus; species Rattus rattus. The sequence goes on along the minus strand of NC_046168.1, from coordinate 55,846,892 downwards.
GCCTGTGCCCCGTCTTGACGCAGACACAGAGAAAACACTATTTTTTTTTTCACACTCTTCTCCTGTGTGCCCCCATGCTTTTGATAGAAGGACGCTGAAGGATAGACACCTAGTTCAGGGGGGCTTCCTGGAGGAGGTGAGACATGAGCATGTCTTATTGAGTGAGCAAGGGTTAGGCGTAGGTGGTGGCGGCGGCTGTATTTTAACTGACAGGACAGAATGAGCAATGTTAAAGTGGTAGACAATGGCTTGCTGGCAATCAGTAAAACCAGTAGGAGGCAAGCAAACAGGTGGGCAGGTTGATGCCCTGGGAGCCAGGCGCTAAGGAGAGAGGGACAACTAATGTTTAAGACGCCACCTGATAACAATGGGTAGCTAATTGGGCAAAAAGAACATGCTTGATTGAAGTGAGAACGGATGATCCCAACCATGCGCATGCGTGAGGACACACACGGGCCACCCCCCAGCCTGCGCGTGCGCAGTGCACTCCCTCTGCCCTTGCTTTGAAGGACTGGAGTATGTTTGCATAGTCCTGACACCCTCCCTCTCCCCGCTGCCTTCCCCGCTGGCTAAGACTCCCCAGCAAAAGCTAAAAATTCATCTCATCCAACCCAAATCAGAGGGCGGATAAGCCGGTGCTTTATTGCCCTGGGACAAAATGGTCTTGTGGGAGAGGATGGGCTCCATACTAATTGCATCCTTGGGCACCTCCACCCACCCGGCCGGAGCTGGCCCTGAGCTGTTCAGAAGGCTTCGTACAACACAGCGCCCCTCCCTTCTCCCATGTTCAACAGCCTGGAAATATCTCCCACAGGCTTACGAACCAGAGACCAGGCAGGAACAGTCACATCCTCTTGTGTTTTGTCTTCAGGTAGAAGGCCTGGGTAGGAGGTGTGTCTAGGGATGGGCCGGGTGGCTCAGGAGGTGTTGGGCCAGGGCCCTTCCAGAAGCTGCCGCAGCCCCACGCCCAACGCTTTTTTTTTTTTTTTTTTTTTTTTTTTTTTTTAATTCTTAAGTTCCTAAATTGTTGTGTGGGGTTAAGCATACCATCTATTTAGAACTGACCATCAGGAGAAGTTGAAAGGGGGCTTGTCACTCTGGTTTTAAAGGAAATATTTTTGGAAAGGGTGTGGAGTGGGTAAATAAATCATGGAAAGCACTGGTTATAATAGCAGCCCTCTCCAGGCCCTCCTCTCCTTCCTCCCGACATGCAAGGCTATTTGGAACTTCTCACGTGAGCAGGCTTGGGCATGACAGCGAGTTTTGTGTCTTAGGTGTGAGTGTGTAGGTATCCTACATGTAAACAAACACAGCACACTGTTCACATACTGCTCTGGTCCATCTTCTGTTGCTGTAATAAAATACCTGAGTCTGGGTTCTTTACAGAGAAGAGGTTATTTTTAGTTCACAGTCCTGGAGCTTCAAGAACCTAGTGCTAGCATTTGGTCAGCTCTGGTCAGTCCCTCTGATTATATCACATTATGGCACCCTAGTAGGGCACAGTCATGATGAGACAGGAAGTCAGAGAGACGTATGAGACAGGCACATTTTCTTGGTTTTGGAACAACCCGCTTTCATAAGAATGAGCTGGGGTCCCTCAAGATCTACATTAACTCCTTCAGAGAACTGTACCCCAGGTCACCTCACTTCAAGCCCTCACGCTCAGGTTACACCAATGCAGTGTCAGTCACCACACTGGAGATCAAGGTTGCAGCTTGGGGACATTTAGCAGCCTCAGTCATGCCATAGCAATGCCCAGAGGGCACGCGACATGCAAGCCCATGTGCTGGCTCGGGCAGGTTCTCTCGAGAACTCGATTGCCTTCTTTCCACACGGTAAGCTAGAAGGTCGGTGAGAATGTCCCCCAGCTCCCCCTAAGCATGATGGGACACAGAATGTACACAAAGCACAGAAGTCTTTACTGTATTCTCAGAGAAGCAAGATTAAACACACGAAAACATAGGTGGGATACTAAACGGGCAAGGAAGGAAACGGACATCTTGCCTCCCCAGAGCTGAGTTAACTAGTGTATGCTGTTAGCTATTGCAGTGTAACAAAATCGCCCCTAAGCTTTAGCCGCCTAAAACAACAGAAAGTATTTATAGTGAGGAGTTCAGGAGCAGCTCAGTTATGGAGTTCTGGCTTAGGACTCTGACAAGGCTGCAATCTAGAGACCAAGGCTTCAGTCATCTACAGTCATCTGTTGGGACAGAAAGACAAGCCGTCTTGAGAGCCCAGTCCTTTGTATAGCTGTAGTGTTGATGTTTATGGATAGTAGAAAGCCTCAGTTCTTCTCTCTCTTGTTATACAGTCACTGGGCCTGGAACAGGCTCTCCTCCACACAGAGTTCCAAGGGGGAAAAGCAATCTAATAGATGTGGCCGTTCTCGTATGAGCTAGCCATGGAAGTTCCCCTCCTTTACCTCTCCAGGGACACACAGCCCGTTCCAGATACATTGCAGGAGGAGCCCACACACAACAGGAATATCTGGAGGTAAAAATAAGTGGGCACCAGAGAGGCTAGCTGTTCTGACACAGAGTCACCTGGGTTAGAGAAGACAGAGTCGGGGAAGAAGGGGGGGCTGACTGACTCACACTGAACCTTGCCAAGACGGGAAAGACAAGAGGGGGAGTGAGGGGTTGGAGTCTCAGCGGTTCAGAGTACGTGTTGCTCTCGCAGAGGACAGAAGTTCAGTTCCCAGCACCCCTATGGTGACTCACAGCTATCAGTAACTCCAACTCCTGGGGATGTGACGCCCTCTTCTGGCCTCTGTGGGCAGTGCATGCATATGGTACTAATACATACATGGGGGCAAACATTTATGTGCATAACAACGTAGATCTTTTCTAAAAGGATAGGTGAGGAGCTAAAAGAAGTAAGTGAATCTAAGAAACAGGCATGCAGGGGCAAAGTGGACACGATGTGTTTGGAGGGCAGTTCGGAGGCCTACTTTAAAGAAAGACAGAGATAGCATCGAGACTAGGTTCAGAACAAACTGAGACAATGGAATGCCTCCAGGAGACTCCTGGGAAGCAGTAGAGAGGGGACACTGTCCAGGACAGCCAGTTCAACCTTAGAGCTCAGTAGCTGCTCTATGAAGCAGATCGTGAATGTGCGGTCATAAGCCACAGAATGTGTGTGTGTGTGTGTGTGTGTGTGTGTGAGAGAGTGAGAGAGAGAGAGAGAGAGAGAGAGAGAGAGAGAGAGAGAGAGAGAGAGAGAGGTGCCACAGGGAGGTCACTGGAAGGCACTGAGGCCATCATCGCTGCAACAGTATCAGAGCCAAGCCCTCCAGGGATCCTGAAGATCATACGATGTTAAAAATGCCTCATGGCTCCTCTGTCGCCGTGTCCTTTATAGCTACGTAATAAATGCATGAGCAAAAAAATGCCCTCCCGTGCCTGGAATCCTGTGCTTGGGGGTGGGGGGGACCAAGATCTGCATGGCCAGCCTATCCAGCCACAAGGATGTTGCTTGGGTAATAGGCAGCTTCTGGGCTAATATTCTGCTAGGTTATGTCCAACAGGATGCGCTCATGGCTACAGCCGGGTCTCACCACAGATCTCTCCTCAGGTACCTGCAGATATCCAGGTCATTCACTGGAGTTAGCAAACAGGAAGACAGACAGACAAAACCAAGCAAGCAAGACGAATGAACCCACAATGATCAAATGCTGCAGAAGTAAAACCAAACCAAACCTCTAAAGATGACGTACCAGCTTGTGAAAGGAGGATCTAAATTCCTCAACAACTTTAACATTAATGGCTTTAAAACCCAAATATATATACATATATTATATATTATATTATATATAACCATGGATGTGCATTTTGTCCCCTTACTGGCACCCCTCTAACCCCACTCAAACACCACAAGCAGTCAGAAGAAGCCATCTCTTCACAAGTCAGTACCTACATGTGAGCGTCTTTCTCTTGCTGAACATGGGAGTGAGCTGTGGGCTGAGTACTATGCTTTGTAGTTGGTAAAACTATCCAACTGTGTGTGTGTGTGTGTGTGTGTGTGCATGTGTGTCTGTATTTGTCTATGTGTGTTTGTGTGTGTCAATGTGTGTCTGTGTATGTGTGTTTGTATGTGTGTGAGTCTGTGTCTGTGTCTGTATTTGTGTGTGTTTATGTGTGTCAATGTGTGTCTGTGTATGTGTGTTTGTATGTGTGTGTGTCTGTGTCTGTATTTGTGTGTGTTTGTGTGTGCCAATGTGTGTCTGTGTATGTGTGTTTGTATGTGTGTGTGTGTCTGTATTTGTCTGTGTGTGTTTGTGTGTGTGTGCATGCATGTCTGTGTATGTCTCTGTGTATGTGTGTGTGTGTGCATGTCTGTGTGTCTCTGTGTCTGTATTTGTGTGTGTGCGTGTCTTTGTATGTCTCTGTGTATGTATGTGTATGTGCATGTCTGTGTATGTCTCTGTGTCTGTATTTGTGTGTGTGTGTGTGTCTGTGTGTATGTGCATGTCTGTGTGTCTATGTCTACATTTGTCTCTGTGTGTATGTCTGTGTCTGTCCATCTTTTCATGTCTGTGTGCACCTGTGTGTACAGGTACCCCAAAAGGTCAGAAGAGGCCATCCGATCCTCGGAGCTTGAATTACAGGCAGTTGTAAGGCCAGACATACTGCTGGGAACAGAGTACTAGGTCCTCTGCGTGTGCTCACAAGCACTGGGCTGTCTGTCTCTGCGGCTCCAAGCATTTCCTTTTGCTCCCTGAGACTGAGTGATGCCGAGGATCCCCCCACATTTGAAGGGTATCTGTTTTCGTATACTTCATGTTAAATCCACAATGTGAAGTTCTGCCTTTGCAGCATGCTTTATTCTTACACATATGGATATATGTTGATACGTGCTTTTCCGGTGTTCTCCTGTTCCTGATCTTTTCTACCTGGTGGCTCCTCTGGGACAGTCTGGTATCCCTTTTCCTACCAAACATCTGTTTCAAAAAAACTTCTTGGCTTCCTTAAATGCGTTAGAAAGTTCATTAAAAAAGCGTCCAGACTTCAGCAGAAGTCCTTACTGATGTCCTTGTTAGGATCATATTGCACTTGAGAAATGGTTTAGGGTGATTTGGCTATCCGAGACTAGGATGTCTTTCCAGTCACTAAGCAAATCTTTTCAAAGTGCTCCAGTTGCATTCGGAACTTTCTATGGCCCCTACCTGTTTCTTTTGACCTGGGCATTGTTTCTGGTTCTGGTACCAAGTGAGGAGTTGTCTAATGCATGTGTGTGCCTACCTACGCTCAGCGTAGGAGAGGACCCAGTCACATCTGCGAGTATTGGTTGGCCAGCATTGTTCTAGCTCTGTAATCTTATTTCTTCTTCTTCAACATTTCTGATTTTTGGAGACATCACGGGGAAGCCGCTGCCCCGGTGAGAGGAAACTCTGCACTAACTCTAATTCATGGGTTGGATCTGGCCGGTCTCCTCGAGAAGGGTGGATTGGGGAAAATTCCATGCCTGGAGAATATTTTCGCCGTGATTTATGACTGTTTGAGGATGGAAATTCTCAGAGAGAATGGGTTGGCAGTGGCGGGGAATGGGGTGGGAATGTATGTGTTCCTCCATGATAGTAGCTTTCTAGAGTCCAGGCCTTGTTGCTGGACCTCTGTGGCTACAGGCAAATGTTAGCAGAGAGAAGACGGCATCGGGCATTCGGCCGAGCACTGAACTTGCTGTCATGCATCTCCCTGACCATGACCGAAGAAACCCACTGAGATGATCCCTCCCTGTGACTCATCACTGATTCCAGGCTGTGCCTACCTGGCTTTCTTATTGCCTCCTATTGGTCTGTAATATTTTGCTCTGGGTCAGCTTCCCCTGCTGAATGAACAAGGGTTGGATATTTTATAGAGCACCCACATCTTAGCGGTCCCCCAGATCAGTCCTTGGGTAGTGATAATGGAACGGGCCAGTGACGGGAGTTGCTTGAGACAGTAGAGTGTCCAGCTCCCAATCTTACTGCTCTCTCTTTAGAAAGGGTTCCTAGCACCAAATAGCCCTCAGTGGGCAAGGTAGAAATTACAGACCGGGAGAGCCTGGGCCTGAGTATAAATAGGAAGAGGAAATACTTGGACTTCTCAGGGCAATAAAAGTTCTATATAATGATATTACACGTAACTGTGCAATTAAGCCTGGAAATTGCAAACTTCCAGTATGTTCTTTCCCAGCCAAATACTAGGCGGCTCTCGCGGTAGAGGGCATTTACTTAGAAGAAAAATGCAAGTTTGGAGGCAAATCTGAGGTTTCGCTTCCTTTGGAAAACGCAGGCCGCGTTAGATCTCCTGACCCTCCAGCCTTGCTGCTCCTGCGGCCCTTCTCTCAAAATGGAGACGACAATAGCAAGGAGACCGAAGTGTTTTTCAAGAGCTGGGGCGTAACCGAGACACTGCACACCTGTGGCAGGCTGGGCCCATGATTCTGGTCTCCTTCCTCCCACAGCTGTTGCCACAGGGCCCTCCCTCACCAGATCCTGCATGAGGTCTGGGGCAAGGGAAGGGCAGGAAAGGTTGTGAGTAATGGGAGCAGCTGCCCGGGCGGGCGCAGAGGCTCTCCTCAGGGTTTGGCTGCCCTTCCCTCCTCCAGCCTGCCTGTTGCCCATCCCTTCCTCAAATGCAGTACAGTGCCAGCCTCATCCCTCCTATTTCTGAACCTCGTGTGGCCTCTTAAACAGAGCCCCTTGTTTGGAGGGTCCCCTCATCCCCTGCCTCCCTTTCAAACCCTGACTCCGGCTATCGTAGCATGTTATTATATGAAGTCTTCCGTCCTGGCCTGTATGTTCCTAAGCTCATCCGCCTTCTGCTTCTGAGCCTAACACTCACTGTTCCTGTCCGCATGTACGCATGTGCAGTGCTTGCTCTGCCTTGCGTAACACTCGATGGTCCTCTCTGCATGTGCGCATGCGCAATGCTAGCTCTGCCGCTGTGCCTAACACTGTTCCTGTCCACATATGCGCATGTGCAATGCGACCTCTGCCTCTGTGCCTCACCTTGAGCCTGCTTTCCTCCCTTCCAGAATGTTCTGTTCCCCTGTCCCAAGCCCTGGCTTCCTGAAGGCTTCATGCCTTTGACACGGTTCCCTGGTGGAGCCCCTACCAGCTAAAGCACCAGCATGGAGAGGCAGCCTGGCCGCACGAGAAATGCTGAGCCGCACTGCTTGTCAAGACCCAGCTTGTCCTCACTGCCCTGTTTGAATAAAGATAGCCATGGTAACAAGAAACATCTCACTACCACCATCGCCCGACATCCAACGTTGAGCTAGTCATGACTTGGGAATGAAAGGACCCGTCACGTAAACAAAATGGCGGGTTATCTGGAGGGCGCCACAGAACCACCAGACCTCACAACCTCCTAGACTAGAAGAGAAAACACTGGAGCTCTGAAAGAGACTTGTCTGGTCCAGGGTCACAGCGTTAATCTATCGCAGAGCAGATCTATCTAACTATGGTCCCTTCTCAAGAGGGATTGGACCTCTTTCCACTGAGTGCACACCTGGACCTTCAGCCTCACCCCCTCATGCTCTCTGACTTTCTCAGCTCTGGCTATGACACCCTTGTAAAGTCCCTTGTCCTCCACACTGGAAACCTGAAGCAGGGGATGGAGATGGCACAAAGGAGTGGTGGCTCCTAGGACCGGTCATCGGGACAGCTGCATGTGCCCTCCAGAACAGACAGCGAAGTGTCCTGGGATTGGTCGGTGTCACACCACCAGGATGACTTGGGACTGTCTGTAGATGCCGGTGTATTTCATCATCTAGATTTTCTGTGACGTGATACGGTTTTAAAAGCCTCCCAAGGAGTTCTCTGGCTCCAGCAATGGCCTGTAATAAACGGAAGTAATGAGTTCTTTATTCGAGTGAAAAGAAAAAGAGGTGTAACTTTTGTTCAAAGAGAAGAGTCATCCTCTCCACCCTCCCCTGCCTGTAATCACTAAGAGTTGAAGAAATAACAAAAGGGGCACACATGATCCGGGGAGGCAAGACAAGTATGGAGTAGATGGGGAGGCAGAACAATGGGTGATGATGGTGGGGAGTGAACTGACAGAAGGTACAGCTCAACACAGTGGGCAGAGTCCAGGGCAGAGGCTTGTGATCTCCTTCGTTCGGTGAGTGCCATGAGTGAGACCTTCTGTGCGTCTGTCTCCTCAGTCACTGTCACCTCTGTCTCCATCTCTGCCTCCATTTCTCTTTTTGAGGCAGGATTGCTCGCTGGCTTGAACTCACAGTGCAAACTGGCCTGGAACTGGAGATCCTTTTGCCTCTACCTCCCAAGTGCAAGGATGGCAGGGACGTACACATCCCATCACGTACTCTAGCCAAATCCTCTATCTAAGAGGCCCTAGGAACATCCACAGGAAGTGGGGACGTGAGGCGCTTCTCTTGTGTGAGTCTCAACAATCCTTCACTTTGGGGTCAGCGGGACGTGAAGTGAGAACCAGGTGCCTATCACAGGAGGTAACCCCAAGGCCTTCATGTGAAACCTGCCTGTGGTTGGAAGGAGAACCCAGACGTACCTGACTCCTGCGTCTCACCTCCCCTGTAGCTCTGGCATGGCAAGGGGGAAAGGGAGGTTGCACCGTATGCAGTGGGGAGGGCTTCTAAAGAAATGTGATGGCTCTGAAGCCCAGGGGCTGCACAGACCCAGCTGAGCTGTGGGCCGTGGGCTCTAGGCATGTCCTGGCAAGGTGGCAAAGCAGGTATGGCTGGCTTCAGCCGGTGTAGGCACTCTGCCCAGGGTGCTTGCAACAGGTGGGGCACAGAAGAGAAACTGAAGTAGCTCTGCCCAGCCTCCCAGCCTACATGTCTGGCCCCAGCCTCTGGGGCATCCGAGGCTTAGGGGCATCCTGGGGCTAAGGGGTGTAGCCATTCTGCTTGAGGAATCTTCCAAAGCCAGGGTGAGGCACACCCAGAACCAATGGCCTGAGCTATGACTCCTCAGCCTCCAGCCCACCACTGACTTCAGTGCCTGAAAACTATGTAGGGCAGAGCCACTGTCCAATTCCTGGGTCTACAGAGGGAACCTCCACTCCACCTGCCCCTGCAGAGCACTCATGTGCCCTCACTTACAGCCACTAATCCCACCAGGTGGCTGCCATGCTCCAGGGCTGGGCATGGAGGAGCTAGGAGCCGGGGACAGGGTGTGGTCGAGGAAACCTGCTGGCTGGGCCACCCGCCCAGGAGATTGACAGAGGGACAACATCATGCTTAGGTTTGCTGAGCTGAGCATCACTCTGGGAGACACTTGCGTTGCCCAGCATGGTAACAGAACTGTCCCCCCAGGTCACACTACCATGGCAGCCACGGCAGATCAGGAAACAGTGGCGCTCCACTGTTTTCTAGCTGTGTGACTCTCAAATCCCATCGAATGAGGTTCACAGTAAAAATAGATAATGTGACCAGAATGCATTTAAAAACAAATGCCTCGTGAGTGGCAGGCAAGGCTGTGTTCAAATGTCTGGGGTTCCAAAGGCAGAGTGCTGGGGTTGTCCCGCCCCTGTTACTGATATCTCTTTGTTTCTCTCGGCCAATCTCCTTAAAGTCAATTTATTAGTTACTTTTAATATAGTGTTTTTGTTCTTTGAGAATTGCATACATGCACGACAATACATTTTTATCCTATGTCCTCCGTCCCTTCTCCTAAGTCTTCTTGGATCACTTTCTAGCTCCCATCTCCTCCCGCTTCCTTTTTAAAAATAACCTACCAAGTCTAATTTATCGCGGGGCTCTGAGCCTCCTACCCTGCACTGTTGCTCACCTACATAAACTCGTGAGTGTGGGGCGATCCACTGGAAACACGGTCAACCTACCAGGAGCCACCCTTAAAAAAAACCGACTCTCATAGAGCACTTGCCTAGCAAGCGCAAGGCCCTGGGTTTGGTCCCCAGCTCCGAAAAAAAAAAAAAAAAAAAAAAAAGAAAACCGACTCTCTTCCCCTGCCCAAGCCATTTCCTCCCATAGCTCCTCGACGAGGGGTGGGGAGCTCTTGAATCTTACCCCACACCATGCTGAGCTGATCTCTGCGTGTAGCATCTACCCAGTCACGGCTGCCGGTGTCCTTAGAGTGACACAGACATAGACTTGCCCTATACCAAGTCATCTTAGGAACAAGAGGTCTCGCAAAGATCTCGGTGTGCCTGCTGCCCTAGGACAGCTTGTCCCTTTATACCATCTACACATTCAATTCCCCATTTCCAAGACTGGGGGATCAGAGGTGAGTGCAATGTGCCCAGTAAGTGTCCTCTGTTAGCCAGGCAGTCCTGTACAAGTCAAGGGCAGTGTAGACTAACAGGGGTTGGACAGGCTTAGGCATTAACGCACCGCACTTAGAGGTCTCTTGGATACTAACTTGCCACATGTTCCTGGGCACAGGCTCCCCTGTGTACCTTATTTTCCTGATCTGTAAAATGGACATGCTCTTCCAAACCCTGCCTGCCTTGTTGGATTAGGGGTCCCTGAGTCAAGAAATAGGTTAAGAGGCCTGGTGCATGCCAGGGATGGCATAGGAGATCAGAGAGACTGTTCTCAGAAGGTCTTGTGGGAAGATGCCTTAAGAACATAGGCCTTCATAAAGATTGACTCCTGGGCCAGTCCCATCTGCCCAAGACTCCTGTTTGGGGGCAGCTGTCCTTTGTGGATTCCTCTCTGCTCACACTGGCCAACAGTGTTCCAGAAAGCAGGCAATGCCTCCCTGGGTCCTCACAACCATTGGATGAGACACAGCCCCTGTGTGTAGGAGAGCACTCCAGGGGGAGAAGTTCCAGAGATTGTCAGCCATGAGCTCTGAGCAGATAAGCTCCTGTTATTGGGTGCCTCTAAGGACAAACTGGCTGAGAACCCCCAAGATCGAAGTTAATAGAAATCCAAAACCTTCCAGATTCAAATGAGGTGGGTTATTGTGGGGGTCTCATAAACCCCCATATATCCCCCACTGCTCAGATAAGGCCATGCTCCTAGAAAGACGTCTGATCGAGTACCCAAAGGGCCTCATACCTTTCTGTCTGCACCTCTCCTTTCACAGGGCTCTGAGCCACCTACCCCATTAGTTATCTACAAGTGTGGGTCTCAGTCATGTGACACACATCCCTCATGATGGCCTCAAATCCTTGAGTAAGAGGCAGTCATCCTTCAGAGAGAAAAGTTCAGATTTCTCCGTCCCCAAACTAGACATGGCAGGGCTTCTGCCTGGCAAAGGCATTTGCTTGCAACACAACTGGGCTCATATCATGCAGACACTTGCCATCTGTGTGGCCTTGGGCTCATCTCTCAGCCTCTACATAGCTGCTCCTTTATCTGAGCATTGTGAATGAAGCTAAGAACACATGCTCTCAACAGTCGTGCAGTTGAGAAAGGATTAGCTGCGTGATGACTCAGGTGTGACAGACACTTGGTAAATGACAGCAGTGGTTAATGTGGCTGTCAGTGTTGGCTACCAGGGATGGGTGCCTTTGGCCTCTTGGAGGCCAACTGAGAAGCACAGTTCTCTCTGAGAGAGGAAAGACTCATTTGATGGTTGAATATCTGTTACTTGGGTCCATCTGGATTCTAGAAACTCTCACTGTGGTGGAGAACAAGGACCGGCTAGGTTAGGCCTGGCACGCTCTAGAATGCTAATCATACCTAATTACCTCTTCCTCCATACCTGACCCATCTCCCCCTCTCCTGTGTCCTTTATCCCAAATCTACTTTGCTATTTTCTTCCCACCGGAAGCTTACAGTTCTCATCCAGCTTCTGCTTGCCGTTGAGCATCTGCATGCACGTGTGTGTGTTTCCCCTCTGTATTATTCTTGGCTTTGGCTTGGGTGAGGAAAATGGAGGGAAGGATTGCAAAGCTTGGGTAAGGAAGTGGGGGGAGGAATATGGCTTCCCCTCTGGGACACTACTGTACACTAGCTCACCAAAGCATGGGAACTTCACCCAGACATAAGTGTCTCTTCCCAAAGAGACAATGAAAGGGCCTCTGCCTGTCTCCTGAGTACAGCGCTCCCCTCTCAGCCCACACCCTGAGGTTAGTCTTCTGTCTAGAGAAAGCTCTGAGATACCATGAGTCCATCCCTTCCTCCAGGAAATGGAACAAGACCGTGAACCAAAATGCTGTAAGACATAGCCAGTGGAACAAGGGGTGCCGAGGCCACCAGCCTGTTAACCCCTCCCCAAGGTTGTTAATGGTCACACCTGTTACCAGACCTTATGGTCATCCAATGACACAATGAGGAGAGGCCTCTAAAGCCATGTAGCCACAGCTGTATCGTCATGATTCTAGATCCCAAAGGAGACATTGCTCTACAATCTCAGCAGCCACTCGGTATCCCAGCTGAGGGCTTAGATCTCTCACCGCACAGTGAGACACAATGCCACACCCAGTCACAGACTCTGGCTCCTCTAAGAAGGCAGAGGAGGGCGTTCCCCACGCGAACGGATGAATTTGTATGACCAAACGATAGTCTTCAAATAGATAAGGCAAGAATTAATAGGGCTGTATGAGAAAGGGATAAACCTCCAGTTACTTTGGGTGATGTTTACATGTATCTTATCATATATTTACCTATTGATCATACACGGTATTAATACGAATATAGGATACTTTATAGGGCCAGAAATGTAGCTCAGTGATAGAGTGCTCACACAGTACGTCCCAGATCCTGGTTTAATTCTTAACACTGCCCCAAAACAAAACAAAAATGTAAACATTGAACAATAATCAATGCCTAGACCCAGACGGTATAAGTATTTTTCAAGTACATATGAAAGAATTGCAAGACTGTGTTCTGGAATACTGGGAACCTGAGAAGTATTTCCCACCATCGCTAAGTTTAATAGCATAAGTCACTAGTAAACGGTGGCTCCCTGTGAACACTCAGTCTCTGACATTCCACCAACCTTGGCTTTCACTTAGAGGGCAAGGACTGTTCATCTCCAAGGCTCAGGACCCAGTTACTCACAGGATGGCTTTGTGGGAATGAGAACAAGTTGTTGGTTTCCCAATAAATTCACTCTCGTGTGGACTTCTTTTTTTTTTTTTTTTCCTTTTCTTTTTTTCGGAGCTGGGGACCGAACCCAGGGCCTTGTGCTTGCTAGGCAAGTGCTCTACCACTGAGCTAAATCCCCAACCCCTCATGTGGACTTCTTAACACTAACACATACAGTTGCTATCTACCAGAAAATGTCAGAAAACAAGTCCCAGACTATAACATCCATAAACCAATCAGTGGTCCTCTTTCAGCTGTCTACTTTGATGTGGCGAACTCTGAGATGGAGAGGCTAAGGTGAGAGCGAGTGCTTATTGTTTTGCATCTTCTATGGGTCAGGGCTTCGGCAGTGGCTCTGGTTCTGTCTCTTGGGTGGCTGCGTGCAGTCAAAATGTCACCTGGGCTGCCATGATAGAAGTTCTGATGGGGGACTGGAAGGGCCACTCTTGAGCTGGGTCACTTATACAGCTGTCAAGTGGCATGGTTGTGGTCAGGAAGCCTCAGTCCCTTGCCATATGACCCTTTTTATAGTGTGGCTTGAACAACCTTCCAACATGGCCTCTTTCTGACCCAACAAAGCAATGTTGAAACAACAGTGTCTTTCATGACATCCTTCAGAGGTCAGTTGTCAACCCGAGCCTTCCCAGATCCCCTTGGAACACTATATTACAGTGAAAAACCTACACAAGAGTAATGTCAGCACTAATAAGGTCTTACCAGAGTCTTACCACATATGTGCCAGCTACGCATTGAGCTTTAAAGGGCTGGATCGGGTGGTCGTTGAGTAGCTAGCTCCTTAAAAATGCTTGTGGTGCTTTTCAGAGAGGGCCAACCCTCTGTCTCCCTCACAGTGTGTGAGCAATTCATTTTCTCCCCAGCCTTATCTGCTTTTGGAATGGTCACTCTTTTTCATGTTAGCCTTGAGTTTGATCCCTGGAACTACATAAAGGTAGAAAGGGAGACAACATGGCCGTCCTCAGACCTACACCGTGTGGCCTATGCTCACAAACAACAACAACAACAACAACAACAACAACAACAACAATAATAATAATAATAATAATAATAATAATAATAATAATTTTAAGATTTAAAGATGTATTTATTATGCCTGACCTTCTGCCAAAGCCTGCCTCGGAAATGCTCAAAGCATCTACACTAGCCTACAGCCATGCAAAATCATTGTATACACACCAACTTAATACAAACACCAAGTGTGATTTAGTTCAGTGGTAGAGCACTTGCCTAGCAAGCTCAAGGCCCTGGGTTCAGTCCCCAGCTCCGAAAAAAAGAAAAAAGAAAAAAGAAAAAAGAAAAAAAAAAACCAAGTGTCTTATAGTTTGTGGACTTGCTGAACTGAAAGAGGATACAGGGAATGACCAAATGAGTACCTTTATACTACCATGAAGTCAAAAGTCCTAGATCAAGTCACTGTTAAGTCAGAGACCATCCATGTTGCCTAGAAGCCTCAGTCTCTGTCTCTTTCGGGGTTTAAAGAGCTGTGAGATTAACCAGCCAGACCCGAGAAAGTGATCCACAGAGTACTCTCGTCTATACCGACTTTAAGGGTCTGCTTACGAAGGAAACCGCTTACGTGTACACGTGTAGAACACTAGGGGTTTTGTTTTGTTTTGTTTTGTTTTTTTGTTTTGTTTTGTTTTGTTTTTCGGAGCTGGGGACTGAACCCAGGGCCTTGCGCTTGCTAGGCAAGCACTCTACCACTGAGCTAAATCCCCAACCCCAACGCTAGGGGCTTTTAAGTTTAGGAATTGCTGACCTGCAGACGAGAAACACGAAAGACTCTGTCAGGCACCGTGAAGCCAGAAGCAAGGTCAGGAGATAAACCGTATGCCCTCATGCCTCTGGTCACTCACAGAAAGTGGGCCGCAACGTTGAGTTGTGGCTTCCTGGTAGCTTGTGCAAAATGTGAGATGGCATCAGCACCTGGGGGTTTGTGAGCATCTCTCAAGCAGACTCACCAGGAGTCCCCATAACAGAGCAGGGTGCCACCCCCGAGGCCATGTTACCAAAGCAGAATTCTCCGAGTCAAGAGGTCTAGGTTGCTTTCCCCACACAGCTGGTGCTCGCTGCCTGGTAAGGTGCTAACTCCTAGAGTCTTAAGGCACAGGGGAAAGCCCTGCTTGAGGTGGGCTGTGACCCACAGGTAAGGCAATAAGCCCCCAGCCCCCGTACTCATTAACTGGTCTCCCTCTCTGTGTGTCCCTGCAGGGCTCTGGCTGAGAACATGGCCAATGACATCGATGAGCTCATCGGCATCCCTTTCCCTAACCACAGCAGTGAGGTGCTATGCAGCCTCAATGAGCAGCGGCATGCGGGGCTGCTGTGCGACGTTCTGCTGGTGGTCCAGGAGCAAGAGTACCGGACACACCGCTCGGTGCTGGCGGCCTGCAGCAAATACTTCAAGAAGCTCTTCACGGCCGGTAACCTGGCCAGCCAGCCCTACGTCTATGAGATTGACTTTGTCCAGCCCGAAGCTCTGGCCGCCATCCTGGAGTTTGCCTACACCTCCACACTCACCATCACCGCCTCCAACGTCAAGCACATCCTCAACGCTGCCAGGATGCTGGAGATCCCGTGCATTGTGAATGTGTGCCTGGAGATCATGGAGCCTGGCGGCAACGTCGGTGAGGAGGATGACAAGGAGGAGGAGGACGATGATGAAGACGACGACGATGAAGATGAGGAGGAGGAGGAGGAAGAGGAAGAGGAGGAGGAGGAGGATGACACAGAGGACTTTGCTGACCAGGAAAACTTGCCTGACCCCCAGGACATCAACTGCCCCCAGAGCCCCTCCAAGACGGACTGTCTCACAGAGAAGGACTATTCTGACACACCCAGGGACTTCCCCGACTCCTTCCAGCCCGAAAGCCCTGGCCACCTGGGAGTGATCCGGGACTTCTCCATTGAATCTCTGCTGAGGGAGAACTTGTACCCCAAGGCCAGCATCCCTGACAGGAGACCCTCCTTATCTCCATTTGCCCCAGAATTCTTCCCGCACCTCTGGCCAGGTGACTTTGGTGCCTTTGCCCAGCTGCCTGAGCAGCCCATGGACAGTGGGCCACTGGATCTAGTCATCAAGGACCGAAAGATCAAGGAGGAGGAGAAAGAGGAGCTGGCCCCACCCCCACCCCCTCCCTTCTCTAGCGACTTCTTCAAGGACATGTTTCCTGACCTGCCTGGTGGGCCGCTGGGCCCCATCAAGGCAGAGAATGACTATGGTGCCTATCTCAACTTCCTGAGTGCCACCCACCTGGGGAGCCTCTTCCCACCCTGGCCGCTGGTGGAGGAGCGCAAGCTGAAGCCCAAGGCCTCTCAGCAGTGCCCCATCTGCCACAAGGTCATCATGGGGGCTGGGAAGCTGCCCCGGCACATGAGGACCCACACCGGAGAGAAGCCGTACATGTGCAGCATCTGCGAGGTCCGCTTCACCAGGTGCGCAGGTGCCGGGAAAGATGTCGAGGGAGGGGCCAGGGCCAGAGACGTGGGATGTGGAACGTGGGGCGTGGGGCGTGGGACTGAGTATGGAGGGCGAGGGGTGGAGAGAGATCACACATTGCACTCGCTCATTGCTTGGAGGGATGCTAAGCATTAATTGGTGCAATGACTTCACCGCCCTTTTAGGAACTATACTGTTTTTCTGGCTTTTGTAATCAAAGTCAACGGGTGGGAGGATATGGGGTCACAACCATCACTGCTGGGCACTTTCAAAGGCTTTGTTTGTTGTGGTTGTTGTCGTCGTTGTTGTTGTTTTGGGGGTTTTTTTGTTTGTTGGTTTTGTTTTGTTTTGTTTTAATCTGACCTGTTGGTATCATTGGTGTCCCTGAGTAAGGTAGGTCTTCACAGCTAGGTTTCACAGTGGAAGTTCTGACGAGCATCCTCACATAGTTTCAGTGTATCTGATGTGGGCCAAGCCTGTCCCGCAGCCATGGCTTACTGATCTAGGTTCCTTTCCACTGACACTGTGGACTTCAAAGAACTTGCCTTAACAGACCTATTCCCTCTGACAGCGTTTCTTGGAGTTTTATTGCTCTGATTTGTTGATAGGTAAGCGTAACGCTTTGGCCTCCCTAGACGGATTCAGTTTTTGAATCATGTACCATGTCAACCTAGTGACTGTGCCTTTCCAAATGAACCCTCGTTGACAAGGGTGACAAGGGCTGCTGTCTGTGGGTGGCAGGAAACGCTATTTGAAGTAGCCGAGGAGGGGCTTCAGAAGTTGTTCAATGGCTCAGCAGGCAGTCTGGTGACCGCTCTGAAGGACGGTGACACTGGGGGTTTCCAAGCTACTTCTGGGATGGAAACCACAAACAGAATCTGTCCTGGATACTTCCAGGCGGCTTGGAGGGATAATCTCGCTGTGGTTTTGTGCCCTTCCTCTTGGTAGAACTTTACAGCGGCCCTGAGGTGCTGGCTTCAGGGTCAGTGTATTCCTGTTCCCAGGTTCTCCTCCTCCCCCTGGAGGAGGATGAATGTCCCTAACTCCAGTCCTCCCTTCTCCCCAATTCAGTTGGTTCCACAGAACTAACTGACCTGCAAATACCTGGGTGAGGCTTAGCTAAAGCAGGGAATGACGGGGCGAGCGGGAGTCCAAAGGAAGGCTAAGCCCAAGAGCGCTTGCTTCATTCATCATCAACAGAATCTTTGCTCTTGCCTGGGGGGCCCGCCCCAAGGGAAGGACACAGACCAAATGTGGAGTGCAGTACTGACACCCCAGCCCTAACTTCTTGTGCCTGACCTCGGGCAGAATGACCTAGGGAAGAAGCTTCCCATGCCAATTCGCATGTTTCTCTCAAAAGGTTTTGAGAATGAGATGTAAACCGTGAAAAGTCTCCTCTGGTCTCTTCCTTCTTCCGGAGCCACCCTCCCCTCTCCCCATCCATCCTCCCGGGCAAGTTTCTAGTTTCTTCTTGAAAGCTCCTCCAGGCAGGACCCACATCCATTTGCTTTCTGTTCTTGTAGCAGATCTCCATGCACTGCAGCCCCTTGAAGGGGTAAACAGGCCTGGAGCAGTTTAGGATCAGCAGGTCCCCCAGCTAGGGCGGGGGAATCTGCACAGCTGACAGATGCTTGGGATGATGGGGGCCTAAGAAGCTCTTGGAGCTTGTGCTAGGGGATCCTCTGTGTGGTAGACATGACAGGTGCGGACTTCAGATGCCGCACGGAAGCGAACGTAAGGATGCTCAGTGCTGTGCTCACAGCCCTGAGGGCGGCTCCACAAGTTGCGTTCGCCTCTAGCTTGTTCTCTATGCCTCTGCCCACAGGTCACATGATAGGTGGAAGAGACCTGCAGGGGATCCCACATTGAGCTCATAGAAGCCCAAGCCCCCTTCTCCCTTCCTTCCTGCCCCTCCCTCTGATCTCCCCAAGCCAGCCTTCCGAGTGTTCAGTGCAGTCTATAGGCCCTGCCTTTCCTAGGCAAAATCTGAAACTTGTGTAGTCCCTGCAAATAGACTTTTGCTTCTCCAGACACTAGAGCACTCTCCAGGGGAGAGTCCTGTGTCCAGAAAACAATGCTGTTTTGTATAGAAGAATGAAATTCCACCGTGTTTCCTCCCAACAAATTCCTGAAGGCCACTTCGTGTGGACTCTGCATACCGTCCCCCATCCCTGCAGGTCACCTCAGTCCTGGAGAGTCTCTGGCTATCAGGTTCCACCCTGCCTGCCCAGGGTCACTCCTCCTCCTCCCCTCCCTCTTCCTCTTCCCCTCCCTCCTCCTCCTCTTCCTCCTCCTCCACCCTCCTCCTCTTTCTCCTCCTCTTCTTCCTTTACAAGATGACCACCATCTGGGCTCTAGGCCTGTCTCTAGCAACTGCATTCCTGCCCCCATCTCACCCCCCTCTCTTGGGTCCCACTCCCCTGACCCTTCGGAACAAGATCAGACAGGCTTTAGGAGCTGCTCTCCAAGGTCAGGGGCAGGAACTGCAGGGGAGATTCTGCTGGACTCCCTCCTGTCAGGGACTTTTTCTCCCTGTGGACTGATCTCTCCCCTCCACATTCTTCAGAACCACTGGTCCTTTGCCTACTGCCCTCCCCAGGGCTACCCTGAAAGAATCCTCTTCTATCCAGCCAAGAGCTGTCCATCCAAAGCCCCAACCTTGACCTGACAGAGGCTTCCCTGTGATCCTCTCAGAAGCAAGCTCCCCTACACCCTTTTCCTGAGGATGTGCTTGGGGGGTGAGCTCCTTGGCCAGCATCGATCGTGCCCCCCCCCAACACACACACATGTGTAGGCTCTTCAGCAGGATGGCTGCCTCCAGACCTGGAATTCCCAGACTCCCTTCAAGCTAAGGCACTGAAAGCCCAAAAAGGCTGAAAGGCTCTGGGCTCAGTCCTTCGTTTCCATAGCTAAGCTCCTGGGCCAACAGAGCCTTGTCTCCCTCCTCAGCCCCCGGAGGGAACTTAGGGCTTCGGTTTACCTCAGCCTTCAGATGTTAGAAGCCCTTCTTCTGTGGTAATGGGCTCCAAGTCATGTTGTCTAGATGTGACACTTCATAGGGACATCATTCCTTTTGACTCTTATGCTACTGCCCAAGGTAGAATTCTCCAAGCAGAACCCCTGCCACCCCCAGGTCCTATCTGCTGCCTTGGGGACCAGTCTATGGGTCTCCAAGAGGAGGGACTTCTCACATCTTGCTGTTCCCTAGTCCTCCTTGCCAGCTCTCAGTTTTGGCTGGCCCCACTCTCGGTTACCAGACTTTGGAGGCCAAAGGGAAGGACTTCAAAGGCTCTAGGAGAGGACACCTCAGATGAGCCCAGAAACGGAGGGAAGATGGGTAGGGGCTCTGCTGACTTGGTGGATGTCACCTGACTTCACCCTGCAGCTGACCTCTGAGCACTTTGTTTCCCCAAACGACAGCCATTGCTACCGGAAGAACCAGAGTCCCCTCCTTCCCCTTCCATTGCATACTTGGTCACAAGCCATGAGGCCCTGCCCTATGCCTCTTCCTGTCTTTGGTCCAGGAGATCTAGAGAGCAGAGCTACAGGGTCTTTCCCTTGAGTTCCTCAGGTTGCCCCGGGCCTCTTCATTCAGATGCCTCACCATCGCAGAGAGCAAGAAGGGAGGCAAGGTGGAAGCTGCTTTCCTACAGACAACAGAGTCCCTTGGAGGACACGCCACCAAGGCAGAGGTTAGGCAGTACTGGCTCCCCAAGAGCTACGACACCACCATTTTCTGCAGAATCCCTCACAAATAGTCCCGACTTTGTCCAGCAACACTGTCGGCTGGATGCTGAACCCCTCTCCCGGGCACCACCAAGGCCTACCCTAGCTTTCTTCCTTTCTTTCTAGTGACCCCTCCCAACAGCTCTGAGAACCTTGATAAGCTCAGGAGATGTCATCAGCTTTGGTGGCAGGAAGAGTCACATCGGAGCATCAAACCACAGGAAGTCTGGGTGGACAGTGGCGGCTGACTTCAGACTGACTGGGGGCCTCCCAGAGCCTGGAGCTCAGGCCCTGACCTTGTCTTTCACTAGAATGAGCTCATAAGACCCCAACCACTCTCTCTCGGCATGGGCCTCCTCTGGGCTGGAAGGAGATGGTGTCCTAACAAGGCTGGGTCTCCAACGCTAGAAAATGAGATAAGAGGCGGGGATAGCAGAGCCAGTGAGGGAGGGTAGGTCCCATGCTCGTCTTCTTGGTGACAAAGCAGCACAGTGGGGAGAGGCACTTGCCACCAGAGCCAAGCCTGAAGAATTGAGTTTGATTCTCGGCATCCATGTAGTGGAAGGAAAGAACTGACCCCCTAAAGGGTGTCCTCTGGCCTCCCATGTGCACACTCTAATGCACTGGAATGATCATCCAGGCATACATGAATGTATGTGCATGCATATATGCATGAACATAGACACACACACACACACACACACACACACACACAATGTAAATATATAAATGTGTTCCCACAGACTGAGAAGTTCTCAACTGTCATTGCTTGTCACCGGTCAGCCATCAAAGGAGTGACCACTGGGCTCCTCAGCTTGCCGTGGGTCATGGCCTTTTGAAATGAGCGCCAGGTGGTCACCAAGAGGCCTAGAGTTGGACCAACTTCTGCCTCTGCCCAGCTGTGTGTCCTTACCCAGCCACCTGCCATCTCCAGGCATTGGTTCCCATGGTGTCACTCGAGGTCATGAAGCAAGTGCTCCTAAGGTGTCTTCCAGTTCCCAGAGTCCCAGTTCCAGTTCAGATAGCCATGGTGAGGGAGCTATGAGCTTGCTTGTCTCTGCCCTCAGTGCCTGCAGGGGTTGGTATTGAATAGGTTCCTGAGAGATCAGGAAGGATAGACGGGCCCTCGTGAGCTTTGTGATGGCTGCCTTGCAGGCTGTCCCTTACCGTGTGCCCCTTCTCTCACCCACCAGAATCTCTGTGTTTGCACGTGTGCTTACTGCCTCCTGTGTCCCATAGCTCCTACCGTTACAGGGCAGTTCTGTGTGGACACACGAGGCCCTTGTTTGGAAACAGCACGCCCATGCCACCTCTAAACAGGTGTCCTCCCTTGCCAGTTTAGCATGCAGATGAGGGCCTTGTCCCCTGACTGAGGGAGTCGTGCAAATAGGTATGAGATGACCAGCCTGGAAGAGTTGCTGACTTTTGTTGTCTGATTCGGGCTTGAGTTTAGATTTGGGTTCTTTCCCCCAGTGCTGAGAATTGAACCCGGGACCTTGGGCATGCTAAGCATCACTTTCTATTGTCACTCCCTCTTTGCCCCTCAGGTGACCTGCCTTGAAAAGGAATGTTCAGGTCGCAAGTGTCTCAGGAGAGACCCCCTAGCCAGGTTCTCCCTGTGTCCCCTTCATGCTCAACAGTCACCTAGATAGCAGAGGCCACTGTGCCTAGCTGCTGGGGACTGGGAAGCCACAGCCAATGGCAGGCAAGGGTCGCTGGAGGTTGTAGAAAGGAGGAAAGTCTGGTGGGAAGAAATGCAGTGCACCTCATGCCCTTCCTCTTCCTCTTCTGCTGCTGGTCCCATTCCTCTGGGAGCCCTGGGGAGCACAGGGAGGAGGGGGACTCTGCACACAGGAGGGGTGTGCACACATGCACCTGACAGTGCCCACAAGGACTCTCTTTTTTCCCTTCTTGCATCAACCCAGGAAAACTATTTTCTAAATGAGATCCCGAGCGACCTCTAGTGGCCAGAAAACACCCTGCCATCCAGGGTTATATTGAGGGTGATTTAAATCTGGACATTTTAGGGAGGATGCCTGGACTCCACATCTGCTCTGACCTCAAAGTCCAACCCGGAATTACAACAGAGGCACCGCCCAAGCCCCACCTGCAAGGAGGTGGTGGAGACAGTACTCTGGCCTCTAGCCACTTGGGAAAAGCTGAAGAGTGATCCCTGGAAGATATGCTACACAGCCCAAGTCGCAAGCCCCAGCCAGGCAGAAGGGCTCCTTGTACTGGTGTCCTAGGTGCCCAGTCTTTAGACAACAAAATCAGAAGATCTTTCAGGACCACCCTCAAGCAAGCCCTGGGTCTCTTGTGACCCTAGACAACCGGCATGATGTCTGCCTCTACCTCTAGCTTTGTCTAGACAGTTGACCTAACTTGTCACCCAGCAAGTGGTGGGTGGGGGCTGCAGCTGGAGCCCCACCCCACCTTGCTCTGTCTCTAAATATTGCCTCTAACTCCAGAGCTCTGCCCAAGATCAGACTGCAATTCTTACTGCACCTGGCTCTCATAAGCCCTGAAATGTCTGCAAAGAGCAGAGCCCAGGGCTTGGGTAAGAAACCACCACCACACCAGAGGAGCTCTCAGCACGGTGTGCCGAGCCTCTGGAGTCTCCCGACGAGTGCCAAGAACAGGGACTGGTATGGGACTGGGGACGTAGGATGGGGAAGACCGGAGATCAAAGGGCATCCTGCATCGGAAGTCCCTACTGCATCAGTAGGAGAGTGTCATCTCGAACCTGTGTGTACAAGGAGTTGTGGGATATCTTTCGGGGCACTGTTCCTTCCTGCTTTAACCCTGAGGTGAGGCAGACATGTGGGCAGAAGTTGAAGGTCGGTTTTAGGATGACCCCCTCCTCACGGGCTGGCACCATGGATACAAGAGGCCGGTTCTGAAGTGGGTAAGAGTGTGAAGTGTAAAGAGTGGGCCCCAGTGCTCCACACGGGGACTAAATCCTGGCTTCTGTGTTGCAGGCAGGACAAACTGAAGATCCACATGCGGAAGCACACGGGGGAGCGGCCCTACTTGTGCATTCACTGCAACGCCAAGTTTGTGCACAACTACGACCTCAAGAACCACATGCGCATCCACACGGGCGTACGGCCCTACCAGTGTGAGTTCTGCTACAAGAGCTTCACGCGCTCCGACCACCTGCACCGCCACATCAAGAGGCAGAGCTGCCGCATGGCGCGACCCCGGCGTGGTCGCAAGCCTGCTGCCTGGAGGGCGGCCAGCCTGCTCTTTGGGCCGGGTGGCCCCTCAGCCGACAAAGCGGCCTTCGTGATGCCACCCGCGCTGGGCGACATGGGTGGCCACCTGGGCGGCACAGCCGTGTGCCTCCCGGGCCCCAGCCCTGCTAAGCACTTCCTGGCATCACCCAAGGGCACCCTGAGCCTGCAGGAGCTGGAACGTCAGTTCGAGGAGACGCAGATGAAGCTATTCGGACGCGCGCAGCTCGAGGCCGAGAGGAACGCGGGTGGTCTCCTGGCCCTGGCGCTGGCTGAGAACGTAGCCGCCACTCGGCCCTACTTCCCACTGCCTGACCCCTGGGCCGCAGGCCTGGCTGGCCTCCCTGGTCTCACCGGCCTCAACCATGTGGCCTCCATGTCTGAAGCCAACAACTAGGCTGGCCCTGGTCCACTCTAGTCCCAAACCCTGTCTTAAGTCCCTCTAAGGCCCGCCCTGCCCCACCCAGTGGACCTGAACTTTCTAGTTTGCAAACACAAAGGGATAATGGAGGAAAAAAAATTACATTTTAGCTGAGATGCAATTTTCCTGGCCTTCGAGGGCAGCGTCTCCCTTTTGCTGGTGTCTGAGCTGGACACCTCTTCCCTGAGGGATTGGAAACCCCCCACCTGGCTGCCTCAAGCTCACATAGAAATATGCAGGGTGCCAAGTCTCAGAAGGCTCTGCGCTGGTGCCAGGAGCACGTTGCTGCGGTATGGGGGTGTGAGGAGGGAGCCCTCTGCCAGGAGGCTGGCTGGGAGGAGCTAGCCTGAGGACTGCGTCCTGGCCAGGCACCTTGCTTCAGCCATACTACCCTATGGGGGAAATCACTCCCACCTCGGCTTTCAGAGTCAGGTTCCAGCTCAGAGGTCCGGGATCCAATTGAGCAATGCTTTTGGGCCATGGGGGAAAAACCATCCCTACTGAGCAGAAAGGCTTCCAGCATAGAGTGAACCCATTTTATATTGGCTTGACCTGTGACCTTAGGTGGGTCAACTTTCTGTGCCTCAGAGTCACCCTGCTGTGAAAGGGGGTGGTAACTTACATTCCCCTCCCCCCCGTTTCCATACATATTCACACCTGTTCCACTCTGAGCTGACAAGAGTTCCTTGGAAGGTAGAAGTTTAGCATCCCCAGAGTTACTGGGGAGACTATCTTACTGGAGTAAGGCACGCGGCAGGACAAGACAGGGAACGAGGAATGAGAGAGAGGGCTGGGCAGGGCTTCGTGGCTTTCAATACCCATAGGTAGCTCCAGGAACCCCAAATTCTGCCTCACTTCTGGCAGGCCACTGCCATATCTAGACACCCCGTAGAAACGCAAGAGCATTGGTTCACCCCACATGCCCTCAGTGTTCAGGCTCCTTTAGCTAACACTGAGGGATGGGGCCAGCTTCTAACAGCCACTGCCTGCCTGCCTCCTCCCAACCCTGCAAATGTCACAGAACCTAGTCATCCAGGGCTTAGCTATTTGCTCCTTGAGTTCAGGGTTCTCCAGACCTGGGCTTTGCTGGCGACACCCTTCTACTGTGTTTGAGCCCGTGAACTCCCTTTCCACATTTGACCAAAAGGTTCCCGTGCAAAGAGGTGGAGTCCCTTGGGTTGTGATGGGCTGTGTAGCAAGCCACACTCAAAACAACTTTGCTGGCCCATGGGTTCTTGAGTTTGCATTGGTTTCTTGAGATCCCAGGAAGGAGAATCCACCTGCTCCGAAGGCCTAGGCCTGGAGTCCCAGACCCCCCAAGCAGTGGGTACAAGAGACTCACCTCTTCCTATATCTGTTGTCTTGGCTTCTTCCTGTACAAACACAAACACAAAAAGGTCAGAGAAGGCAGCAGATTCTATCCCTCCTGAAGCTCCCAAGAGAATCCCTGCCTGCCAGTGCCAGTCCATCAGGGAGGATTTTCCTCAGATGCCCGGTCCTCATCAGTCACCTGCTGGGCAGCTGCCTCTTAAATCCCTGTCTGCAGTTCAGACAGTTGCCAATATGCACACTTTGCCCCAGCAGCCAAGTGGCCGTAGCTGAACCAGACTCAGAACCAACAGAGGGACCCAGGGGAGGGCAGTGGTGTCAGGTTTCTGTTTTTATTTTGTAAAGGTAATGACTTCTTATAAACTCACTTTTTCAGATGACTTGGCTACTTCTTTTTGTCGTCTGTTTTTGGTTTGTTTTTTTTTTGTTTTTTTTTTTTTTTTTTTGAGAGTGGCCTTCTGTGTGACTTCTAGAAGCTCACGGGACAACATCGAGTCCCGGGATGGAAGTCCCTTGCTTACGGTTGACACCGCTGGGCACAACAATTTTCATGTCAAAGACACTTTTACAAAACACAAACCTTTGACTCTAATTCTTATCATCATAATCACCACCACCACCACCACCACCATCATCATCATTATCATTTTATGTCTACGGGTTTTGCCCACATCTGTGTCTGTGTACCATGTGTATGCCTGGTGCTCAAGGAGGCCAGAGTAGGGCACTAGAGTTAAAAACGGTTGTGAGCTGCCGTGTGGGTGTTCAGAATCAAAGTGGGTCCTCTGGACTCACTGTTAAACTATCCCTCCAGCCCACGACCTTTGGCTCTAATTGCTTGAAGGATCGTGGGAGATTTAGTTTTGTTTCTTGAGGCAGGGACTCACTGTATATCCCAGGCTAGCCTTGAACTCATCACCCTCTTGCCTCAGCCCTCACGCCTGAATTGTTTTGAGCAAGAGTGAGCTCTGTTTGTCTACTGCCATGGTTCAGACTGGCTTTCCCCTTTCCGTTCTCATTTCAGGGGCTGGGGCGGGGAGGAAGGTCAGACCTCAATTCTTCACCGTATCTCGTGTGCACACAGCATGTGCACACACAGCCTGGTATGTGTGACAAGGACAGTCCTGAGGATGCTGACTGGGCAATACATCTGGTCTTGCCAGTTCCATGACTGGGGCCAAGTAGCCTCCAGTCAGCCTTGCTGCCATCCCACGCCTGCTGAAGAGCCAGACTCCTCCTCTTCCTCCTCCTCATCTTCTTCCTCCTCCCCTCCTCTTCTTCCTCCTTCTCCCCCTCCTCTTCCTCCTTCTCCCCCTCCTCCTCCTTCCCCCTCCTCTTCCTCCTTCTCCCCCTCCTCTTCTTTCCCCCTCCTCTTCTTTCCCCCTCCTCCTCCCCCTCCTCCTCCCTCTTTTCCTCTTCCTCCCTCTTCTTCCTCCCTTCCCCCCTCTTCTTCCTCCTCCTTCCCCCCTCTTCTTCCTGCTCCTTTCACCCAAGCCTCTTCCAACCAGAGACTCTGATCCCGTTGGAGAGAAGGAAATACACTTATCGCTGAATGAGGTCTCCCCTGTGCAGACAGCAGACCCAGAGCTCAGATTCTTGCAGTAAAGATGTTGTGCTGCACTGTGGACAAACTGAGGGTTAGCCCAGAGCCACCCCTCATTCCTTTGTGGATATGATAGGCCCTCCCTTTCTATGTGGCAATTCCCAGCACAGCGGAAAGAATCCAGTCGGTGTAAAAATCCAGTCCAGGATTTGAACTCCTGTCTTCTCTGAGCTGTGTGTTCTCAGACTAATCATCCTCCCACTCTGGCTCTCCCCTTCAGAACTCTTGAAATAAAGAGCGTTCCCAGGTTCTCTGCCTGAATAGCCTCATCAGGGGACCCAATCCAGCCTTCTTGACAGGAGACAGAAAGCAAAAGAGCTGGCCTGACACACCCTTCCTGTAAGGGCAGAGGGTCTCTGAAGTCACCCAGTGTTGTTTACAGGCCACACCTCTGCACTCTGATACATGTGTGTGTATTTACTTAAAGATTTATTTATTTATTATATGTAACTACACTGTAGCTGTCTTCATGCACACCAGAAGAGGACATCAGATCTCATTACAGATGGTTGTGAGCCACCATGTGGTGCTGGGAATAGAACTCAGGATCTCTGGAAGAGCAGTCAGTGCTCTTAACCACTGAGCCATCTCTCCAGCCCCACATGCATATATTTATCTGAGCATAAATAATGTCCAGACTCTTTGCCAAATGGCTTACTTCTTCACAGTCTCCTAGTGACATCACAATGGCCCTTGGCTACCAAGCAGTGTTGGGAGAACTGTTCACGGCAGAGGGTAGAAGCATAGACTACATGTTCCCAGGAATTCAGGCATTCTGGGATTGTTCAGTCTTATTGGGTAGAGTCATTGTCTACAAAGGGACATAAATCATGATGGAGAAGGAACAGGGATTAGAGCCCAGCAAACCTCTGACTGTTCCTTGACTTCCTCCTGAAAGTAAAATCTAGCCTGACCATATGAGAATCGCACAGAACCCTAGCAGGCTCAGGCTGCCCCTTCAGGCCTGATAGTACCAGAGGGCTAGCCACCTAGGCCCTTAGGGAAGGAAGAGAGCAGGAGGAGGCCTCTGAGAAGCGAAGGAGTGCTCACCTTCAACCGGAAAAGCCAGTAGGGCTGTGATGGATGGGGGAGGGCTTAGCCAAGCGTTTGGCCAGCTTGAGCCAGTAGGAAAGAGACCAGAGGTCTAAAAAGAAGTTAACTTCCTAACATTGACCTTACCCGGAGAGGCACGAGGCCACACATGAGGAGCACGCTGCTCTGAACCTGGTACCAAGCATTTCAGAGGGGCTGGGGTTGGAGAATTCACCAGGGGAGGAGAAAGCATCAGTTTCCCTTCCGTCTCTTCTGTCTGGTTTGTGAACTATGACTCAGGAAGGACAGCCGTACACATGCAAAAGAAACATAGGGACAATGTCACAAAGCTACCCTGGTCCAGAGCTGCTGGGACATCCCTCCGCTCTACTGGTGGCCAGGTTGGGGCTGGAGAAAAGTGAGTGGCAAGGAGAGAGGGGCCCGTATGCTATCACCTCAGTCTCCAGATGTCTGTCGCCAGGGCTTTCATCATCCTCTCCTTCCCTTTTGCCTGCTGTCCTCCCTGTGGGCCTCTCAGCTCGCTGCAGAGCAGGTAGGGGCACACTGGGGGCCGAGTAGGGATCAGGTAAAGATGGGGCTTCATAGAGAATGCAAGAGCTGAGTCGAAGGCTTCGCAGTCACGTGTTCCTTGGCCAGGCGTGTGGCCGGAGATTCTACAGACAGTTTGCACCCATTGCTCGCTGAGCAGTGGAAACAGGGATATTCTGGGACAGTTCTGCAGTGAAGTTTGGCGATCACTAAGACCCCACTCCTGGTCCCCATGTTCTCCTCCCCTCTGCTCCAGGCCCCTCCCTGCTGAGGCTGCTCTCGCAAAGTGTCAGCCTGCAGAGGTGGAGAGGGCTGGAGGCACAGACGCCAGCATAGCTCTCTAGCTCCCTCTGCCGGTTCTTGCCGGAGCTGCTAGTGCTCACAGGTGAAAACTAAGGGAGTTTTTTGGTCCTTCTAGCGCTCAGAGGATGGCAAAGACTGGTCAACATACAAGGAGGCAAGGGCTCCATACTCCTTTTCCTCGTTTCCATACCCTGGGGCCGAGGCTGCCAGGAGCCAGAGTGCCCACTGATCTAAACCAAAAAATTAACTCAAAACGGTTCTGGCCAAAACAGGGCATCAAAAAAAATCAATCGGGTTGGGGATTTAGCTCAGTGGTAGAGCGCTTGCCTAGCAAGCGCAAGGCCCTGGGTTCGGTCCCCAGCTCCGAAAAAAAAAAAAAAAGAAAAAAATATCAATCACCACCACCACCACCACCACCACCATCATCATCATCAAAAACCTGACAACTGGTCATTTTAACAACAGTCAGTCTCTCCCAAAAACCCAGCCCCCATGCATAGACACTCATACACACTACACACCCACATGCAGACACTCTGAATCACCAAATGTCTTAGATTTCTATTGCTGTGATAAAGACCATGACGAGAAGCAACTTGGGCTAGAAGGGATTTCCTTCAACTCTACTTTCAGGTCACAGTCCATGGCCGAGAGAAGCCAAGCAGAAACCATGCAGGAACACTGCTTCCTGGCTTGCTCCCTGTGGCTTAGCTCGCCCTGCGTTTTACACCACCTAGAACCTGCCTGCCCTGGGATGGCAGCGCTCACAGTGAGCAGGGCTCTCCCACACCAAATCAGGAATCAAGAAAATGGGCTTACACACCAATCTCATGAAAGTGTTTTCTCGATGTAGACTCCCTATTCCCGGATATGTTTAGGATTGTGTGGATTTGACAAAATCCAGCTAGCACGCCGGAGAAGACACACATAGGCTGCTTGTGACCATGGGGGATGCACAGTGCATGGAGGGAGTGAGCACAGCCATTTTGCTCACAGGTCACTGCCCCCTCCCCTGGGAGATTCATACCTCGAATTCCGTCCCTGTAGCTCCCTTCTTTAGCCACAAGCTCTGACCCGGAAGACAAAATTGATAGGACAAGCCAATGGGTTTCTGGATTGAGGAAGGAAGTCCAATTGAGTCGGACTCATGTTTGTCTAAATTTGCCAAGGGATGCATGAAATGACTGGGTACCCTGGGTGTCTGGTATGAACTCACTTCCAATGGTCACCTCCAATGGTCACTTCCAATGCCATCTAGAGATAGAAAGGAAACTTAACTTCGTTTCTGTTACTTGGGACTCCTGGCCCGACACCATCCTATCTATAAACGGCATTTGTTAGAGGAAATTAAATCTCTGACAGGATTTCCACAGGGCCAGAGGGTCATGGGGCTGCCAGGATCAGTTGTTTCATACGTACCACCTCCACACTGGAGGGGGGCCATGTCTGGACAGATCTGCATATGTGTTACAGTGTTACAGGCACAGACCTCCTGTCACTCCATGGACTGAGTCCTCCCACACCCAACAGTCACTGTTTCCAGCTGCTCAGGGGATCAGGAGAGAAGAGGGACGCAGAGGCAGCACGCACAGGTGGCAGGGCCCTCGGAGTGCCAGATGCGTGAATGCTGAATTGTTCTCCAACCCACAGAACCCCCAGTCCTGCAGGACCCCCTCAGGCTGAGTTCCCATCACACCCTGGTGTCTCCACAAACAAGCTAGAGTTCTTGTGGAAATGACATGGGTAGGATATACCCCTAGCTCATCCCTTGCACCCAGCGGTCTGCTCTCAACACCCCCTTGCCCGAAAGCTGGTCTGGGCTGGTGGAATCCTTACCTGAGTGAGCACTGGTCACTTGCAAGGGAGCAGAGGGCCCTACAGACAGGTTTCTACAGGTTCCACTGGGTAGCCATTTAGAAATCAAGATGTTCTGGACCTTAAAGCCCCCCCCCCAGGGCAAGGCAAAATTTAATTAAAGCCTCCATTTTTCTTTATTTGGACATCAAAGGTTGCCTGATCTTTGTAGTGAGACTGTAACAAAAATTCCTACAGGGTGCTGCATGTGGGGTCTGTGGGGCCACTGTCTCTCCTCCATAGCTCCCATCAATCAAGCTCTTAGGTCCAAGAAAGGCAGACCAACTGGAAGAAGAAAGGGGCTCTATTTCCGGGTATCATAGCATACACCTGTAAAGCACCAAGGAAGCTAAGGCAGGAGACTGGCCAAATTCAAGCTAACCTGAGCTACACAGAGGGACCTTGACCAACGGGAGCAGGGGAGTTATTTAAAGAACACTGAAGCTGGGCAGAATGGCAGACCACACAGGACTCAGAAAACAGGTGGTGGCTGAAAGAAACATCGTATCGGCATGATTGGGTGATGTCATGGCCTGGCGTTGTGCGTAGGATGCAGGTGCTGGCGCTAGCAGCCCCTCAGCCACTCCATAACTACGTCTGATCCACACAGCACACTCTCCAGACTTCCTGGAAACACAAAAGTGGCCAAGGCCAAGTGCAGGTGTCCTAAATGCAGCTGCCCTGAGGCTGGAAGTGGATGTCCCTGTCCCCCTAGGTCCTGCCTCACCTTGTAGGCATCTTCAGACATGGAAACGTGCTGCGTGCAGGACAGCCAAAGGGGAGCAGCACTGACCATAGCAGCACACTTTGAAAAAAAGTCACAGTTTACTGTCAAGACGCCCTGGTGGCATGGGACGCCGGGGATAATCTCTAACTATCGGTATGACTTTTGCCTTTCAAAGGCTTCCATTTGTAATCTGGGGATTTGGAAAGTTTCCTTAATCATTTATTATGCTCCATCCTTTAAAAGAAAATAAAACAGTATTGCTAAAAATAGCCTCACGGGCGGGGCACACAATTAGGAGGTTTGGCTTCTCAGCCTCTCCTTGGGCAATCCCGAGAAAGTGACCTTACTCTGAACCTGAGCTTTATTACCTGGAGAAGGATGAGGTTCGTGGGAGGAGCCTCAAAACGTGTGGGAGGAGCCACAAGAAAAGTCGACAGGGACTTATTTAAAGTTTTGGTAGCGTCTGGCAGAGGCCTCAGGTCCTAACCTAAGACCACTGTTCTCTCTCTCTTCAGGATTGAGGGTACCTAAGAGGCAGGATATTGTAAACACTGTTAAGAAATCCTAGTTCACACCACCTCCTGACAACACCGTCTTGGGCTGCTTTACCGACCAGCTTTGTATATACCGGGCCAGTCCTTGAACTTTCCACCCATTTGCCCTTGGCTTTTTACTGTATTCCCTGTGTCAGACCAATCACCGTTCTGTAGACATGCTCCGCCTCATCAGGTGTCTAAGGCTCAGACACAAGTTCTTGTCTCCAGGTTCGAGAGACCAGTCTCAGTCTCTACCCCTAAGCTCTCCGCTGTGGAGTCATGGGGGAAAGGAGCAGCCAGGATGGGAGAGGGATGTGATGAAAAGTGCCTTGGCCGTGAGCAGATTCCATATCTGGTTGCAGGTTTTTCGGACGTATTCCTGGATGGCGCCACCTTGATTGGTAAGGTGATGCCGGCTTCCTAGCAGTTCCGGGTCACCGTACAAATATCCTGGGGCAGAGCATTTGGGAGCCTATATGAGGTCATGAATGGGGACTGGGATGTGTGGGCTGGAACCGTGACCCCAGTATACCTTCTCAGGACTGTTCTTCTCTTGGTTCCACAAGCAGCATTCTTAGCAACGGCAATAACAGAAATCTTCCCACACCCCGCACATACTACCTTGTAATAAAAACACAGACCCTCACAGCATTTCCCACCAAAGAGGCTTCCCTACAGGTATGTTGATGTCAATCTAGGCCAGTTTCCAGGGGCTGTGATGCTTTAGAACTGAGCCTCAGAACACCCGGAGGGGGGGTGGGGTGCTGCATCTCTGGGTGCTGTGCCCTCCAGACACCAGGCCACCTTGTAGTGGGGTTGAAAACAAAGGTCAGGCAAAAAGTGTGGTCCAGGTGGAAAGCTCGAGAGACAGAGGTTTAGGCAGAGCAAGAGAATCCAGTCACTCGCAGAAGAGAAACTAGAGCCATTCTTCCTTCTGTCTGCAAGCACCCAAGAACACCAGAGAAAAGCAATTCTGGTTTTTCGAATCCATGAGTCTTTGAAGAGCATGCGAGACCTACCTCTGTCCTTTCCCCAGTCTCTGTATCACTATATCACTTAACCAGAGAGTCAACTTCTCACCACAGCTAAGGCATGTCAAACCAAATGTCCACTGAAACGATTTTAAAAAACCCAGAAAAAAAGATATATGTTTAAAAAAAAAATCTGTTTAAGGCATCGGAAAACAATTGGAGAAGGAGGAATGTATGTGTTTTACACGGTGCTCAGGGCCTCAGAATGTTAAAAGTATCGATTGGACTAGACTGTAGACACACGTGTCTGTCTGTAAGAAAACCAATATGGACTTTTAAAGTAATACACTAGGAGAGAAGTAGGGATAAATATGCATTCACATTTACATTCACACATGTACACACGTGCACACACAGGAGCACATACATGCACACATGCATGCAAAGGTTATTAATAGAAAACAAAGCTAAGATTTGTGCATTAAGTACCTAGGGGTTCTTCCCAGTCAAGCAGGGAGTTGATTAAAATGCAGTAAGTCACCCAAGGGTGTAATCGAAAGAAGGGAAGCTGAGAGGAGAGGGGTTTGCTACACCCAGGAGACAGAGAACAACGGGGTACACACCAGTGAACCAAGCAGGGTGGAAACTGAGGCTGGTGTGTCAGCTTCGAGAACTTTGAGAGACCCTATCTCCAAGGAAATAAAGAGCATTGAAAGACGTGAACAGTCCCAGACTGTGAAGACGCCAAGTAGCTCTCAGGGACATGAGTAGGATTGGGAACAAGCACCGGACAAAAGCAAATAGCAGGGCGACCAGTGAGCCTCAGAAACTGCGTGGCTCCTTCACTCATCAGAGTGAATGCAGTTAACGCTACAGTCAAAAACCACAACATAAAACCATTGGCTAAATCATTAAAGCTGACAAGTGCGTAAGGATGTGTAGCAACTGCAACTTCCCTACACTGCTGTAGGGGTAAACATCGGTATAATCACTTTGCAAAATCGTTTGGCACTGTTAACATATACACATACAAACCTCACAGCCCAGGTGCTTCCCCCAGCTCTAACGTAGAAATATTCTGACGCCGCATTGCTCTTCACTGTCCCGAACTGGAAACCATCAGAGGCTGAGTGGATATTTGTAAGTGGCAATACATACAGGCAGGACGACTGAGGCTTAGAAAAACGGGAGGCCTGAGCCATGCCCCTTGGAAAGTATGCAAAAAGAACTCCCACCTGATCATGCTTGTTGACCACTCCCTGACAGAGGCCCCTCTCCTCCAAGCAGATCCTCTCCACACCTCGACAGTAGACGGAAGTAGAAATTGGTTCCTTGTTCGGTTCACTGGTGTCTGCCATACTGGAGAGTAAACCCTTGTGCGAGGCAAGCGCCTTACCACAGAGTTGTGTCTCCATTCTCTTTCATGTTTGTTTTGAGGCAGCCTCAGGAAGTCACCCATGATAGCCTGTGACTCTCTCTTCGCCTCACACGGGCTTTGAACTTGGGATCCTCTTGTCTCCTGGATAGCAGTCCGACCCTACCGGAAGCCAACTAGTTAAGTCAGTCTGTCTCAAAGAGTGTCCCCTCCATGACAGCCAGGGTTTCCTCCCTAAGTGAGCTCTACCATCCCATGATCCTCTTCTGAGAAACCAGACAGCCATGTGGGCCCAGGATCAGGTCAAATGGAGCCACGATGGCCAGCATGGAGAGCACTCTGCTGCTCAGGGCATCATCTGTCCTGGTCCCATTGAGTCCTGCCTGGCTTCTTTCCAGTCTCACTTAGATGGTAACAGGGACATTTCAACCACACGAGTGCCACATCAGACTGGCTGTTCTCTCACCTTAGAAACTCCTTCCTTCACAACTTTCTCCATCCTCTTGGAGGGACACGTCTGCCAGCTCACATATCCACCCCTCCCCCCACTTCCTCTCAATGTCTACTTCGTCCCTACCCTCTACCCAACACAAAAACATTTCAGATGCATTGAAGGTGGAATTTATTGTTTAGCCATAACGACGCAGGACCTGTCCCTAGTGTCCTTAAACACAGAACACTACTGCAACTTAAGTGTATCACAACTCTTCCTACAGAGGTTCGTGAACCAAGTCCTCATGGGGCTTTCTCCTTCTGCCATGTCTCTCTTACTGGGTCAAGAACCATTGGGCAGGACTGCCATATAAAACACGAGACGCCCCGTGAAAGGTGAATTCGGGGTCACAAATCATCGGAAAGGGTGGCTATGCATTTGCCACAGTCTTAACTTAAAGAACTATGCCCAAATTTAAAAGTTTTCACTTGAAAGTTACCACAATTCAAAAATCGAGCACCCTGTCGGAGGCCATGTCCATTCAGAACCCTGGTCCTCGGCTCTATGGCATGCTCTGGGTACCCAGGGCTCTGCCTAAAGAGGTGGCAATGTGCTTGCCCAGCCTCTGCAGGCCCCTCTACCAGTAGATGTCAGGTCCCAACAGGGGTTCTGAAATGGGAACAGAGTGTGGGGTGGGGACGCCCCTGTGCCCCTCAAGCCCCGTATAGTAAGTTCAGAGCCCATGATGGGGAGAAGACAGACAAAGCACCGCCGTGACAGCCCTGCCAGTGGCTGTTCTTTCAAGCTCGACCTGTCCCAATTTCCCTACTTCCCAGATGCAGAAGCAGCCAGGAGCGATGGTGAGACCTCTGAGGGGAGTTCCTGGGAAGTCCCTTTCCCTTGCTTGGTGGTCAGGGCAGTTTTGTGCCATGCCATCCGGGCATCATGCTTGACCTGCTGGTGCATTACTCTCTTTATTACTCAGGTGGTTTCCCAGACTTGTGGGCAAGCAGAGAATCTGGGCGACCGCGGATAGGACCCTGCCTGGGCCTTGGTAATTGTTTCTGAATCTCAGTTTCTTCAAATGTTAAAGAAAAAGAAAAAGAAAATCTACCTTGATGAGTGTGAAAATTAGGGTATGTTTCTGCAAAATTAGAGAGGCCATGTAAGGACCAGGAGTTGGGGTTGAGGAAGGAGACTATTTGTCGAGCTGCTGGGTGATACCGCAGTGGTCAGTTCTGGTGCCACACATTTGCTGAGTTCCAGGTAAGCCAGAACACCCACGTGTGGCGTGGGATATGGGTGGTGATAGGCGAGAACTCGGGGGCATTTAATGAACCACTGTGTGGATGTTGACGCTTGCCAGGTTACTGGTGCTCAGAATGAGGGGATACGAACACTCGGTGTTTTCCATTCATTTCTTCTGTAAGCCTGAAAGAGCTAGGGAAGGGGAAAGTTTTAAAGAGCAAAGCAATGTGCACTTAGTAAGCTCTTAAAGGACATTCTTTGAGTGTCTATATGTATCAGTTACTACCCGATAAGAGTTATAAAGTAGGTATTGCTTATGGAGCCTAGAGAGCTGGGAGTCCAGGAGGTGGTGAGAAATCTCCCCGAGGAGAATAGGAACCACGCGTGGGTCACTATGACTGGAAGGCAATGGTGCCAGGGATGTTACAGTGTGAACGCTAGCAGAAGTCAGGGAGTAAGATAAGCAGGCGGAAGGTAGGAGGCGCACGCCCCAGGCCCCGGCGCCCTCGCGTGGCCGCCTTGCGCACTGCGTCCGCGGGAAACAAAGCGGCTCCCCGGCGGGGCGGGGCCGCCGTAGCTACAGGTCCTCCAAGAAAACAAAATGCTGCTGGAGATTACTGCGGTGACAAAAGAGAGAATACGATGAGACTCCCGGTCCTTTGGGGAAAGCGCCGGAGTATACAGCTGCAGAGACGCTATTCGCGCCAAGTAGGAAAACGACAGCAAAGGCCACTGCCGTGGGCCTGGACCTGCGGCGCACAGTTATCCACAGAGCATCCTTCCACTGGTCCAGAGCCTCTGGCCCCTGCCAGGAGCCATGCCAAGCTTGATGCTTCTACTTCTGGTCCTGTCCGTAAAGGTCGTCCTTGCTCAGTAGCACCACCCTAGGACCAAAGGAGGAAATGCCACCAACGCCTATAAAACAAGTCCAGAGCCACCCGCCTTGGCGAGTACTCTGAACGCTGGTGAGGGCAGTGCTACCACTGCTGTCCCTTGCTCCGACCCAGAACTGGCCCAAGATCCCTCTTCTGCACACTGCGTCTAAGACCAAGCAGGACCGCTAATCAAGGCCCCACTAGAGGCTGAGAATGGGGGTGGGGGGGGCCGGGAGGAGGCAGATAAAAGACTCCCTGACTATAGTTTCTCTTCTTCCCCAACACACGGCTATATGACCATTCACGTCTATCCTAAGGTCCAAATCAAGCCCCCTTCCACCTTCCAAGGTGAGCTCCAGGAAACAGTAGTTCAAAGACTGCTTGAGAGCACTTCCCTTTCACACATACACACGCACGCACGCACGCACGCACGCATGCACGCACGCCAGCACAGTCAGGTGCCAGCCATCCTCTTCCACTCAGTCTTGGTCACTGCTCCCACCCAGTAGTAGCTAACATTTTCCTCAAGGATGCTGGGGAAGGGGGTGGGGGGATATTTCATACTTTCCCATGCGATTGTGAGGTTTTCCAAGAGTCTCTACCCTCATAGTAAGCCCACAGCAGGTCCCCTCAAGCCTGTCCCACTCCAAGCTTCATACCTCAAACACAGCCTCTTCCTCTGGGGACTAGTGCGCTCGCCAGTCTCACGTCAACTTGACACAAAAGTTACAGTCACCTGAAAGGAGGGAACTTCAATTGAGGAAATGCCTCCATTAGATCCAGCTGAAAGGCATCTTCTTAATTAGCGATGGATGGGAGAGGATCCAGTCCACTGCAGGCAACGCTCTCCATGAGCGGGTCCTATAAGAAAGCAGGCTGAGCAAGCCACGAGGAGCAAGCCAGCAAGCAGCATCCCTCCATGGCCTCTGCACCAGCTCCTGCCTCCAAATTCCTGCCCTGTTCCAATTCCTGTCCTGACTTTGTTCAGTGATAAACTACAATGTAAACGTGTAAGCTGAATAAACCTTTTCCTCTCCAACTTGTGTTTGGTCATGGTGTTTCGTCATGGCAACAGAAACCCTAACTAAGATAATGATTTCTCAGAGTTCTTAGCCAGTTTGAGTATGGACTTGCTAAGGCTGATACTCCGATGCTTAGGGATGAACCACCTGCAAGAGTCATTAACAGCTGACTAAATACAGCTTGTGGTGACTTGTGACACTACTGTGTATCTTAGACATCAGGTTTGGAATATATATATATATATATTCCATATATATAATATATATATTCCATATATATAATATATATTCCATATATAATATATATATTCCATATATATAACATATATTCCATATATAATATATATATTCCATATATATAATATATATAATATATATATTCCATATATATATTCTAGAAAAACCAGGTAGGAAACACTTTAGACTGTGAGCCTTGCAGACTCTGTTGCAAGACTAGCTCTACCCCTTAATTAAAACTGTCACAGAAGAGGCATGAATGAACAAGTACATGCCAATAAATCTTTATTTATAAAAGCAAGGAGCCAGGTACATTTGAAGGAGCCTTTCTGTTGCTTACCTTGGGTTTAGACCTATAATTTGTACTTTGGCATCATGACTCAATTGACTGGACGAGGTAAGGGTAAAAAGACTTCAGTCTGGCTTCAGAAGATCTAGAGCAGTGGTTCTCAACCTTCCTAATGCGAACCTTTAATACAGCTCCTCACGTTGTGGTGACCCTCAACCATGGAATTATTTTCATTGTTACTTCATAACTGTAATTTTGATGCTGTTGTGAATTGTAATGTGAACATCTGTATTTTCCGATGGTCTTAGGCCACACCTGTGAAAAGGTCATCCAGGTGATCCCCAAAAGGGTCTTGACATACAAGTTGAGAGCTACTGATCTAGACAGCAAGGGAAGATCCATGTTCCATAGACAGGTAACCCTGAGCCTGTTTTCTCAACTCTTAAAATGGAAAAAAAATGACTGTAGAGAATGTCAAAGGTCACCAAAGAATCCCAACTCTACAGGCCTCTGGTGCGAGCTGAAATGAAGGTAAGGCGTTTGTCTTAGGGTTTTACCACTGTGAACAGACACCATGACCAATGCAACTCCTATAAGGACCACATTTAACTGGGGCTGGCTCACAGGTTCAGAGGTTCAGTCCAGAATCATCAAGGCAGGAACACGGCAGCATCCAGGCAGGGGTGGTGCAGGAGGAGCTGAGAGTTCTACATCTTCATCTGAAGGCCGCTAGCAGAAGACTGGCTTCCAGGCAGCTAGGATGAGGGTCACACCCACAGTGACACACTTACTCCAACAAGGCCACACCTCCAAATAGTGCCGCTCCCTGAGCCAACAGTATTGATGCCCACAGACAGTTTTTATAAATTCTGAAGTGTTCCATACTTACAAATTGCCCAGTGTGAATTCGAGAACCATCTGATGTCCCAGTCATCAGTGGAAGAGTATAAAAGGCCCTGGTAGGTCTGAAGGCCTGTGCTTGACCTAGTGGGTTTCTGTTTGGATGGATGTCTGGGAGATAACATTGCCTACTGCCCTGCCTCTCTGAAACACTGCCACAAGCTGAGCACCTTCTCAGGTCTTCTTCACCCATGCTATTCCTTCCGTTCCCGGCCTTTCAACTCCAGCTGGCCAGTTGCAGCCACAAAGCAAAAGTTCCTGCCAGAACCAGAGCGAGCTAGGCTCCGTGTTGATGTGGCCAGCCTCAGTCAGGCACAAGAGCAAGCGGTTTGCTGTCCCCTCGAGCATCTGCCTTACTCCATTGTAATGAATGCAAGGGAGCTCGAGGACTGGGCCACCTCTTTGTGACATTCCTTTTGGTGCCAGGACCCAGGCCAGAACTCCAAAGGCCCTGCTCATACCCACTCTTTCTGAGAAGCTGGCTGGATCGGCACCCTCCCTGCCCCAGGGACTGGCCCTCGGAGCTGTGGGATTTGGACTTTGTGGGTATTTAGGCACCGCTCCAGGGCCTTCTGTGTCATTTCCTGGTGACCTTCAAGAAACAGAGGTTGTTAGAAGGATTGGGCTTTCCAACAGCCTGGCCTCGCTGAAGGGCCAGTGGTAGAATATCTATGGAAGGCGTCAGGCGGCTGCCCCGGAACTCATGTTCTCATGACTTTGCCCTTTGCCCTTGTACCAAGGGCCTTGAATTCCCAGTGAATTATGACCCTTGGCTCTGAGCTCACAAACAAATCTGCCCAGATTAGGACATTTAGCCCAGGGGAGGAAGTGGTCACTTTGCCAGCCAATAGCACCATTCTGAGAAAGGGTCTTCCAAAGCTACCAGGTCAGGCAGCTTCCCACACGAGTAGGTAAATACTGCACTTGCTGTTTTTGCCCTCTCTGTCCTTCCAACTCTCTGTATTCATGAGGTAGCTGCTTGGATCCTCCCGGAAGGACCCCAACAGGGCAAAGGCTCAAGAGTATCAGCAGAGCCTCAAGGACTTGGGGCTGCCCAACACAAAGGCAGAGGCTATGCCTTCTCCTCCTAGAGCCAAGGGTAGAGCCCACAGGGAAGACGGGAGGACATTAAGTCAAGAATAGCTTTCTCTGCCTGGACCTGCTTGCTCTGCTGCTCCAGAGGGAGGTAGCAGAATGTGTAGATACCCAGGGAACCAGCAGGGTCCAGCCCGGAGCCTGGAGACAATGACCTCATCAGGCATTTCCAGCTTTTATGATGTGCCAACAAGGCCATCAAATGATGCAGGCTGACCTCTTGGGCAGTGGGTGGTGATCTCATGCCCACTGGAATGAATGCCTCTGCTTTTCCCATGCTCTTGGCCAGACCGTAGGCCGCTAGGCTCAGACCAGGGCACTGAGCAGGGACCAGAGGGAGAAGAGCGGTCTGGAAGCAAGGGAGAAGTCAGCAGATGACTGAGGTATCATCCAAGAGATTGGAAACTGGGGAGCAACAGTGCTCAGCCCGAGGCTACAAGAGGTTGTTGGGCTTCTATGCATAAAGGTCAGTGGGACCTTTTCCTGTCCCCCCCCAAGTGGACCCCTGTGGGCACCATCAGTGCAGCTCATTGGCCATTTACTTGCTTCAGCTTACAGCACTGACACGGCCTCTCCCTGACCATTCGCCTTTCCCACACAGCCTGGGTCTCTCTCCACAAACATGCTGTGTGTGTATCTGGGGACAGTTCTCTAGCGTTGACTTTAATGCTTTATGAGCCTTAATAATCGGATGACCTGGGACAGGTTCCTTCTTTTGCTGCTTGGGGATTTTGCCTCCCTCCTAGACAACCGTCCTTCACCTCCCCAGCCAGGACCCAGCCTCGAGAAACCAGCCACAGAACATCTTACCTTGCCTTGTCACATTCTTCCTCCTCCGGCCCCTCTATTGCTTTAGATGTTTGCATAAAAGAAAAGTCCCTCCTTAGATCCCTCTGCCTCAACGTCACACAAGAAGCAACTACATTCTAGAAGAAGAGGGAAGTGGAGAGGAAGGAAACGAAGGAGAATGGGGAAGAGGGAGGGGGAGGAGCAGGAAAGGGTTGCTGAGGAAGAGAAAGAAAGAAGTGGGAGGAGAGAAAGACTGAAAGGAAGGAGAAGGAAAAGAAAATGCAAGAGTAAGAAGAAGGGGAACCGAATACCGATTGACTCTCAAGCTGTCTGCTGGACCACTGCAGTGAGAAGTACAAAATAAATAAATAGATAAATAAATAAATAAATAAATAAATAAATAAA
Source organism: Rattus rattus (assembly GCF_011064425.1). Taxonomy (NCBI): domain Eukaryota; kingdom Metazoa; phylum Chordata; class Mammalia; order Rodentia; family Muridae; genus Rattus; species Rattus rattus. Next base: position 55,805,517 of record NC_046168.1, on the reverse strand, counting down.
TAAATAAATATGTGTGTGTGTGTGTGTGTGTGTGTTGTAGTGTTTGCTATTACTGTTTTTCCAGACAAGGTTTCTCTGTGGGACTCTGGCTGTCCTAGAACTCGCTCTGTAATCATGCTGTCCTTGACCTCAGAGATCCACCTGCCTCTTCCTCCCATGGCCTGGAAATAAATGTGTGTGCCACCAGTGCCTGGCTGAGTTAGGCACTTAGTGAAGCCATGATGCAGAGGGGAAATGCATCTAGGTGGCATCCACTGAATACCTTGTCCTTGCCCATGTCGTGCCCTAACTAGGAAGGAAAACTAATGAGAGTGTTTGTCTTACTTTTTTCACTGTGTTTTCCATATTAATTCTTCCCGTCACTCTGTTGAGGAAGTTTAGAAAATACTTATGGTGGTTAAGAATGGCTCTCCCATGGGCTCATTTGAATGCTTAGTCACCAGGGAGTGGAACTTTGGAAAGGATTAGAAGGATTAGGAGGTGTGGCCTTGTTGGAGTGGGTGTGGCCTTGCTGGAGTGGGTGTGGCCTTGGAGTGGGTGTGGCCTTCTTGGAGGAACTGTGTTACTGGGGGTGTGCTTTGAGGTTTCAAAAGACCACGCCAAGCCCAGTGTCTTTTCTTCTTGCTACCTGCAGATCAGGGTATACAGCTCTCAGCTCCTTCTCTAATACTAGGTCTGCCTGCGTGCCACCATGCTCTCTGCCCTGATGATGGCGGACTAAACTTCTGAAACTGTAAGCAAGCCCCCAATTCAGTGTTTTCTTTTATAAGAGTTGCCTTAGTCATGGTATCTCTTCATGGCAAGAGAACAATGACTAAGATAATACTGGAGTGAATAAATGCTAACAAGTATAAGGGTTGGTACTAGGTTAAAGGTTGGTGCTCTCGGTTCTGGCCACAATATAATGTGTAAGTTTAGGTGTGGGATCGTAGTATTTTTGTGGGACTTGATTTCCATCTGGAAAATGACAGGTAAGGGAAATGCCTGGCTGCCTTTTGTCTTTAAAATTCTGTAACTCTATGAAGAGGCCACCCCTTAAGTCCTGACTCACTAGGCATGGAAACCTAACTGACACGCATGCATAAAACATTAGAGGGCAATGGTTTGGGTAAGGCATCCATTTACCCACCCCTTCCAGACAGCTTGAAGGGAAGCTCTCAGAGAAGATTAGCGATTTGAAGCCAACAACTGTGAAATCCCCGGGAGACCCAGATGCACTTAATCCAGGGCTGGCTACCAGGTCACTTCTGATCCTTGGCTCTTGTCCGGTCTTAATTTGCCTGTTAATAGCATGCCCTCCTTCTGCCCCAGGTCCCCACTCCCCATGACTGTCCATTCTTGGTTCCTCTGAGGAATTAAGATCACCAAATGTCACTCTTCTACTGTGTGAGATGGCCCAGCCTAGCCTCTCTTTGGTTTCTGGCCTCCCTATGCCCAGCTGGTACCTGAATCTCCAGCCCACAAGCCACTTCGATCAACACACATGCACACGCATGAGCGCACACACACACACACACACACACACATGCACACGCACACGCACATGCACGCATACACACGCACGTGCACACGCATACGCACACGTGCACACACACACACAGTAGTAAGCATCACTGAGTAAACCACATATGGGTTTTATTATCTCCTTTGATGCTAAATATTGCAGTATTGTGTGGTACTTTGAAGTTTAAGGTCACCTCCACAGGCTGCCTTTCCTGTGACTGTCACCGGTCCTGTTCCTTACGTGATTTTCATTGTAATGTAAAAGCAAACATCAAGTGAGCTAACTGTAAGTAATGGGTTTGAGGTTTTAAGACTTGTATGCCTCGGTGACAGGACAGACTGGAATGGGGACTAGTGAGGGAACCCGTGGCTATGCATCTTTGGGTCTTTGGAAGGCAACTTGATGCCTAGGGCTTCGGCTTAAGTCCCTACCCTGGCTTCTCTCAGTAATGGAAGTATAAAAGAAATAACAAAAAAGATCCAAAAAATGCCTACTTCCATTGGAGCCCATTCTTTTGTTTTGTTTTGTTTTGTTTTCTGTTTATCCTAGAAAACTGGATACAGAGAAGAAATAACCACAGGGCAGAAACATGGACCTAGACGGCAGCTCAGGAGAATGCATCTGATTGAGCAGTGTCGACTGACTACAAAGTATATTTCCAAGAATAGCAAGTCAGATAACCAATGCATTTAATAAGGGAGTACACTTTGCTCATTAAAATTTATGCTGGTGAACGTTTAATGGCAGGAGAGAGAGCTCACGACACTCTATTATCTGCAAGAATTGGGTTTCAAAATGTCTGTGTGGACCACACACCGTGAAACCTATACAATTGTTAGAGTGTAGCTTATTCATATTTTTAAAGCCTAGGATATTATGTAAAATATTAAGTGTTTAGTTCTGCATGGTGGGATAATGTACGCTTCTTTTCTTTCTTGTACCTCCTGAAAGTCAGCTTTTTTAACAAGGAAAAAATACTTACACAGAGAAGACACACTACTGAGAAAAAAGAAAAACCGGAACACATAATAATTCTGTCCCAGGCTGGCTATTTCTGCATCTCATTCTTCCACTGGGAGACCCCAGGAATTTCCCACATTTAGTCTATGTGTCTCTTCAGCACTAGTCTTGGTTACAAGCCTATTCCTCTCTAGCACTCCCCACCCCTAACCCCCCACCTCAGGTCTAATAAAGGAGCTAAGTTTCCAGGTCTTTTTCAGGTATATTCAGTGGCATCTTTCTGATAGCTTGAAACTGGCTGTGCTTCGATTTTTCTTATACCCTAGAAATTGGCAAAAGCGCCTGACAGCCAAAGCGATTTGGAGCAAAAAGAACACTACTAGAAGGATCATCAAACCTGATTTCAGGTTACACGACAGAGCCACAGCCTTTGACTGACACAGAAACAGGCACATGATCGTCGAAGTGAACTAGAGGACCCAGACACAAACAGCTATAGCCATCTGATATCTGACAGAGACAAAACACACAAAACAACTATGTGCTTGAGAAAAGACACGCCTCTTCAACCACTGATGTTGGGGAAACTGAGTCTCAGAGTGTAGAAGGGTGAAGCTAGATCCTTATCTCTCAACCTACACAAAAGTCAACTCCAAAAGGATCAAAGACCTTAAATTAGCACTACCACTTCGAAACCATTAGAGGACAAGACAAGGGTCCCAGTTCAAGACACGGGCATAGGTAAGGACTTTCTGAACCGGCTCCAGTCAGTCACTCATGAAACAGAAGCCAACTGATGAATGAAACCTGTCTCTGCACAGCAGCTGAGTGAGGACACAGCCCACAGGCTGAGAGAAAAGCCTGGCTAACTGCACATCTGGCAGAGCATTGAGACACAGAAAAGACAAAGAATTAAAATACACACATCAAACAACCAAATACACAAATGGATGCCGAGCCTACCAAGGTAAGCAAACTGCCAGTGCACAGTGTTCGGCATGGCTAGCCATTTGGAACACAAGTCAACACTATGTGACGACTTTATTTTACCCCAGTCAGAATGGCTTTGGTAAAGACAGCAAGCAGGACTGGAGGAATGGCTCAGCGCTCAGAGAACTGACTCTTAATCAGGTCTGATTCCAGCACCCTCATGGTGGCTCACAACCGTGTACACCTCCAATTGCAGGAGATCTGACATCCTCTTCTGCACTTGAGTACTGTACAGACTTGTGTGTGGTGCACAGACATGCATGCAAAACCCTCAAACATAGAAAATAAACAAATCTGAAAGAATGTCTTAATCTTTTTAATAAAAGAAAACAACAAATGCTAGTAAGGATGTGGACAAAGCAGAACCCTACTATACACTGCTGGCAGGGATAGAAAATAGTCTAGTCGCAACAGAAACCAGCATGGAGGCTTCTCAATATACTAAAAATAGATTTGCCCTATGACCCTTCTGTACTGCTCCAGGATATTTAAACAAAGGACTCCAAGCCAACATGCCAAAGGGACACTTGTACATCAGTGTTTACTATAGCACTATTCACAGTGGCTAAATTATGGGACCAACTTAGCTGTCCATCAGCAGAAAAATAAATAAAATGTAGTTCATATGCACAATGAAAACTTTTCAGCCATGAAGAAGAACTGTTACGTCACTTGCAGAAAAATTAATACAGCTGGAGACATTCACAGCGAGCAAATTTAGTCTTAGAAAGTCAACTATCACATGTTCCCTTGCTTGTGGATCCTAGATTTTATGTAGGCATATAAAGTCATATATGTATAGGTGGCATGAAAGGGAAAAGAAGACTATTGGATGGGAGGTGGGGAGTGCAGGACAGGTGAAATATTTTCAAGGAACATTTTGTATTTGTAATACCTCTCAGGTACTTCTAAGTATCCTTAGGATACTCACTACCGTGTGCAATGAATAAATACCAACGTAAAATGTTAGTAAAACCAGTGGTGGCATACACCTGTAATCCCAGTGTGGTGGCATACACCTGTAATCCCAGTGTGGTGACATAAACCTGTAATCCCAGTGTGGTGACATACACCTATAGTCCCAGTGTGGTGACGTACACCTGTACTCCTAGTGTGGTGACATACACCTGTAATCCCAGTGTGGTGATATACACCTGTAATCCCAGTGTGGTGACATAAACCTATAATCCCAGTGTGGTGACATACACCTATAGTCCCAGCAACTGGGAAGAAACAGAAGGCATCCACGAACTCAAGGCTCTTGAGTTCATATAGTGAGTTCTAGACTGGGCAGAGGTACCCAGAAAGTCATTCTTTCAAAAAACAACAAAAACAATTAAACCAAACAAAACCAGGAGCTGGAGAAAGGTTTACAACCGCCTGAAAATCTGATACCTACAGCCTGGTAGATGGTACCCCATGTGTACACACACACACACACACACACACACACACACACACATTTTTTTAAATCTTAAACTAGACCGCACGTACACATACTCCTATAATATTACTAAAAGCAGTAAATTGGCCAAGGCTCCAACCAGCACCACCTGCCCAAGAGCCAGTTATTAAGTATCAAGTAGCTTGAGCTTTTGCCACCTCCTCAGCTTCCGGTTACTTTGTAACCTTTGGCAACTCCCAGCAGCTGTTTGCCTGCTGCGGGCATGCCCCCCTCACCTCCGGAAATGACCTTCACTCTGGTCTCCCTACATTCCAGCATCGCTGGCACCTGCAGAGATGTAAATTACTGGGCCTCACACTGGCCTTTTGACCCCGGAAACTCTGGGTGGGCTCAGCCATCTGGAACCACAGCTACTGCAGGAGCCGCTGGAGTTTTTCCAGGTGTGGGCATCTCTGGCTTCACAAAGATAAATGCATAGGATGCTGACTACTTCTAGATAAAGCCTGATTTAAGGGGAAGGGGGGAATCTCAGCTGTACCCCTGCCTTCCTGATGATAAAATCTCTCACACAAATCATTAATGTTTTATCGCATCTTTTCTCTACCCTTCCAGGAGAGGTCTATGACTACTCAGACCTTCTATTTCTAAAGACTGTGTGCTGTGCAGCCCACCCCCACACATGCATCCGTTGTCTTTAAACAATACAATAGGCGTAGAGGTCTACCAATGGCTATAGTTTCCCACCTTGATGGACATATCAACCAGTTTGATGCTTTTTCTGCATTGAATGATCAGTCCAGCCTAACCTGCCCTCAAGCAGGGACACACATTTTCATTCAAGGCTGCCCAAGCAAACCTTGGCAGCCCAGGTTCTCAGGCACGTTCTTTGGGTTCATTCCAAGGAGGTGGTGGGCACAGGGGATCTGTTCTGATGTCAGGTTGCCCTGGGCAGCCATCCAGTAGACAAATGTAGTCTTGGTTTGACATGCCACCGAATAGAAGGGACTTTGGGACATGCATTTTCCCAGTGTTAAGAGAGAACAGACCCTCAAAGCACACCCAGCCCTTTATCCCATCCAGGTATGCCTGCACTTCCTTCCCTCATCCATCCCCGGAGGCATCAATGCTGCTGTAATCTTGGAATCTGACCTCTTCCAGCAGTTACCTCTTGACTGTTAGGGAAGGGCCCTCACCTCTCGTTCGGAGGCAGTTGTCTTTTAATCTTCTAATCGGCACCAACAGAAGAGAGCAATCACATAAATAATGTGCATAAAAATAAAAATCCTACTTGGCTCTATCGTGCACAGCGTGTTCCAGGAGCGGCAGATTTGTTCCTCTAATTTGCTTTGGCTGCAATTAATATTAAAACGAGGTGGCAGGGAGTAGGGACAGAGCCTAGTTTCAATGATATGTCACAGCGGAAAACTGAGAGCCGTCAGCAACTGGAACTGCGCCTTGTGACTACGAATGGCTGACTCAGCAGTTATTGGTATCCCAGGGGCTTCCCCATGAGACCATCCAACCCCTCACCCCAGAGGGGGCATTGGTTAGGGCCATTATAGCTATGATTAAATACCATGACCTAAAGCACTGTTTATACTTGAAGGGAGTCAGGGGATGCTGTGAAGGTATACTGCTTACTGGCTTGCTCCCCACGGCTTGTTTAACCTGCTTTTTTTTTTTTTTTTTTAAAACCCAGGACCACCAGCCCTGGGGTAGCTCTACCTACAATGTGGTCCCTCCCTATCAGTCACTAATTTAAAAATGCCCTACATAGTTGCCTCTAGCCCAATCTTGAGGCATTTTCCCATTTGAGGCTCCCCCCCTCTCTGATGACATAAACCTCGCCAGCACAGGTGTCACTCCACCCAGGCTGACTCTCAAAGGCTCCATTCAGTCCCTTAGCCAGGCACAGAGAAGCCACAGGTCACAGCCCAGCACAGTCAGAGCATCCCTTCACCCAGAATCCCCGAGGCAGGATGTGTGTATTTGGGGACTTGATGCTGCCCTCCACAGCTCAAGAAGAAACTCACACTAGCACAGAAGAAGCAAGGGAGACAGATGTCATTTTGTGGATAAGCTGCTAAAATTTATGCTACAAAAGAAAAATATCTTCATACTTTTGCATAGCCTCTGTATCATGTGCAACCCCCACCCCCAGGACCAGCCCCATCCTAAAGGTCTCTAGGGGTTCAGCTGAGTTCTCCCTGCCCCCAGCAGCATAAACTCAGGTAAGGTTGGAAGAGACTCACTGTGAATAACAAAACATGCTCATGTCACTCAGGAAATTCCAAGGGTTTTAGAAATCTCAGTGCCAGGAAACTGGGCAAAGATCAAATGTATCTTTGATTCCAAGCCAACTTACTTACTGTTTCCCCTGGGGACCCCTCCTTCCTAAGTCTTTCTGCCAGTCATCTGCTACCAGACAACTCCACCTAGGACAGAAACTAAACGGAACCCCACTTACAGCAGCCCCAAAGCTGCCCTGGGGCCTTTGATCATTCAGGCAACCAAAGTGTGTTGAGTTTTCAAGCAGCACGCTAGGCTGGACACTTGCACTGAGAACCAGCGAACATGCTCCCTGCCCTCAGAGGACTTACACTGCAGCTAGAAAGAATGATCTAAGCGCATTGCTACTTCTGTGCTCCCGGTTACCAGGGCATAGTGCACTGGAGAGCCACTCTCACAGCTACAAGTTGGAAAACTTGGTGGACTTTGCAGAGAAGCACAGACAGAGATACAGACAGAGAGACAAAGATGAACAGAGACACAGAAAATGAAGTATGCATGTGTGTGTTGTGTGTGCATGCTTGTGTGTATTGTGCGTGTGTGCCAGTGTGTGAGAGCATGTGTGTGTGTGTGTGTGTGTGTTGTGTGTGTTGTATGTGTTGTGTGTGCGCTTGTATGTGTTGTGTGTGTTTTAAGTGTTGTGTGTTTGTTGTATGTGTTGTGTGTGTTGTGTGTGTTCTGTATGCGCTTATATGTGTTGTGTATGTGCTTGTATGTGTTGTGTGTTGTATATGCGCTTGTATGTGTTGTGTATGTTCTTGTGTGTGTTGTGTGTGTGCTTGTATGTGTTGTGTGTGTGCTTGTATGTGTTGTGTGTGTTCACATGCATGTGCCTGTGTGTGTGTGTGTGTGTGTGTGTGTGTGTGTGTGTGTGTGATGAGTGCTTGTGCCACTGCACACGTGTAGAGATAAGAGGATGACTTTCAGGAGTTGGTCCTCTCCTTCACCTTTGGATAGTTCTTCAGGCTGCAACTCAGGTCCTCAACCTGCACAGCAGCCATCTTTACCTGAGGAGCCATCTTGTCTGCTCTGTAGTTTTGCTTGTTTAGGGGACCCTCAGGCTGGCAAGACGATTTGCCAGCTGTCATGGTCTGGAGGTGAACGGTTCCCAAAGCTGTATGGGCTAAAGGCACAGTCTTTGGCTGGTGGCTACAGATCTGAACGTGGAGAGGTGACTGAATCGAGAGAGCACCTACTTCCTCAATGGAGTAATCCCTCGACAGAGGCACAATCCAATGGCAGTATTGGGGAAGTGGGGCTTAGAGGAAGCAAGTCACTGAAGGTACATCCTGGAAGGGTATGTTTTTCCTATCTCACCCCTCTTTCTGACTAGCCTGAGGTGAAAAGCTCTCCTCTGACATGCACTTCTGCCATGATAATTCTGCCTTGCCACTAGACCTAAAGAGATAGAGCTGATTAATCATGGGCTAACATCCTTGGGTCAAAATAAATCTGGCCTCCCTGACATTTTCCTGCTAGGCATTTGTCAGGGAGGGCTACACAAAGTTACTTAAAAGGTTCTTTCAGTGGCTTGGGGTCTCAAGGATGACTAGAATGAGACTAGTAGCCACATACTGGACAGAGATGAGTGTAGAAGAAAAGAACGGACCATGGGGTTACTCAGCAAATCAGGAGACAGGAGCTCTATCCTGAGGCACTATGGAATGTTTCTCAGTGACAGAATACCTGCCTGATATCCACAAAGCCCTGGATTTGATTCCCAGCACCAAAATAAAAGCCTTGCCTGTGGAAGAGAGTAGAACAGCACAGGAGGTGTTACCACAGCCTAGGGCACCTCCAAGGGCAACTGGAGGTCAGAAGTGATTCCGATGAACCAAAGTTGGAGGTCACTGAAGGCTGCACAGAGGAAGAGAGCTGCACACCTTTAAGAGACAGAAAGTACTTGGTTCAGCCTAGGTTCACTCACACTCAGGTCAGAGCCTTGAGGTTAGGGTCCAAAGGTGGAGGAGCAAGACTTGAGCAATGTGAAGGTGAAAGCAGCCAAGAGTTTCCCCCCAAGATGCCAAGACACTTCCTGTTGGGGAGAAGAGAGTGCTAATTGCACAACAGAGCTGACCTGGATGATCTCTCTCTCTCTCTGTCTCTCCGTCTCTCTGTCTCTCTGTCTCTCTCTCTCTCTGTCTCTGTGTGTGTGTGTGTGTGAGAGAGAGAGAGAGAGAGAGAGAGAGAGAGAAAGAGAGACAGAGAGAGACAGAGACAGACAGAGACAGACAGAGACAGAGACAGAGAGAGCAATCAGGATGGAGAAGGCTACCTGGAGCTCTCCAAGTACCTGTGACCTGTGACCTCTCTCCTTGAAAGGTGGATTTATCCCAGCAGGCCACCTCTAAGGACTGTGTGGCTTCATGCAGGAACAGAGTACTACAGTGGGGAGCTGCTGGTAACAAGACCTAATTAGAGAGGCATTCGTTAAGTCCCTGTCATCCTTGGGGAATCTGACAAATGGGTTTCGCGTCTCCCTAGATCTTAGCGTTCCAAAGTCATAGAAGGAGGGGAAGAAGGAACCAAAGTCTGTCCTTGGAAACATGAGGCTGGGAGCTGGTCAATGCCTGCTGTCTGCATGAGAGCAGACCTCCCACGAACCACAGAAGGCGCACCTGCACCTTTCTCTAGACACATGAAGGCCAGAGACTTGGCCTCCTTGTCCCTGGGTGCTCAGTCCTTAGAGCCACTTCCCCTATACATTTAGCTTATAGGTTTACAAAATCCAGAACTTCCCTGGCAATTGAAAAGCTTGCTCAGCCTGGGCTCCAGGAGGATCTGTTGAGCATTTGCTGCCAGCCTAGCTCTGGGATGTAGGCTCCGTGGGTAGTCATTTGTCCAGAGCTTGTTGAGACAGATGCGGGCCTCCCTTTTTCATAACGCTCACAGCCTCTCTCCCTGCCTGGCAGCTGCTTTTCTCATCATTGGACAGGTAAGAAAAAAAACAACCTGAGCTCCAGCAGAGAAAGAACTTGTCCAAGATCACAGTCATGGTAGCGCCACAACTGTGCCTACAATCTAACTCCTAGAACCTTCTTGTTCTCCTCCTTCCCTCCCCGTCTTCGGTGACCTAGTCTTTGCCTTTGAAGTTTCTGGTCTCACCAGAGGGAGAAAATGACAGGTGTGAACCAGTGACTGACATCAGCAGTGGCAAACCTACATTCAGGGCGAGCCAGAGAGGGGAAGAGCCAGCCAGCTCTGAGTCTGGAAGCCGGTGTTCCTCGGCTTTCTCCTAAATCTTGGGAGAAATGATAAATAGTATCCTCTCTCCATCAAGACCACCCAAGGAAAGAGCACAGAGATAAATGCAGCCTTCTGCCATTTCGTGATGTGATACATTGTTAGAGAAGAATTGGCTAGTCCGTAATTGGTCACTGATTCAGCATCTTAGTGCTAACCTACATACTTCTGGATGGGAATAGCCAGTCACTCCTGGTGGCCTCTTGATACAACAACCAAGAGTTACAGTCAATGGAAGGTGTCAGAGGGTGCTGCCTTATGTGCGGTGACCCAAGGTTTGCTGGAAACTATTTTTATTGTTTTTGGGTTGTTTTCGGTCTAGTTCTGTAAGTGTATTTCACACTCTGAAATAAGGATACAAAGTATAATGTGGTGACCTCCGACTGGGTAGCACTGCTGCTGGCTGTATTATCTAGTGTTGCATGCCCCATGCAATCGCATGTGCTGTCCTCTGTGACTGGCAATTCAGTACATTTGCTTGCATGGATATTACTGTGTGTTAGCACTATTCCTCACGCTGTGATATCACCATAGAGATGATGTCACCAGCCTTAACTCTACTCTAACAGGACTACTATTGAACATTTAGCCTTTCATTGACTGGAACATTGTTATCTAACACACACACACACACACACCTATAAAGCAAGGTTCAGGACACGCCTGTCCCATTGGGAAGTTGCAGGGATCACATGAGTGCAGGAGTTCAAGAGCAGCCTGGGCAACATAGATCACATCTCAGAAAACAAGAGGGGGGGATGGGATGACCCAGGACTCAGGAAGTTAAGGAAAGAGGATTATCTCAAGTTCAAGGCCAGCCTGGGCTACACAGGAGACCTTATCTCCAAACCAACAAAGTAAACAAATCTCAATGAGGTATTAGAATGAATTTCAAAATATATATATATTTTGGATCCTGTCTAAAAACCTGAACTCTTGCCTCCTGCAGGAGAGAGAAAGAAATTAATACCAGGAAAGTCCTACGTTGCCTTGGAGACGTCTGCAGGACCATCCTCCATTCCATTAACCACATCACTTCGCTCTCACAAACTCCCCCCGAATTCCCGGCCCATCTCACCTGTGCTGGTCCATCCTCCATCAGCCTGCACCCCCCCCTTCCTGTTGTCCACCACTGTGGTCCTGTTAATGCATGGTTTATTTGGGGTTTTTTTTCTTTTTTGTCTGTCTGTTTGTTTTGTTTTTGTTTTGAACAGTCACCCATCTCACACATTCTTAACCAACCACCTTCTTGTCCCTCAATGCTCCTTCTCTTTTCTTCAGAAAGCAACTCTCACACTTTGCTTCCTTCTCTCTCTTCTCCCTCCTTTACCCACCATTTCTGCCTCTTCCTCTCCCCTTCTCCCTTTATTTTTTTTTCTTCTTTTTTCTTTTTTTTTGGAGCTGAGGACCGAACCCAGGGCCTTGCGCTTCCTAGGCAAGCGCTCTACCACTGAGCTAAATCCCCAACACCCCCTTCCCCCTTTCTTTTTACTGCCTTCGTCCTTTGGGTTTGAACCCTCCAGAAGCATCAGGTCAGGTTTAGTAATAAGCTAGGCTACTGATGCTTTTCCTCTAGGGAAAGGCACATCCAGAGTCTTGAAGAAAAAACATTAGACAGGATAAAGAGCCAGGGTCATCAGCCATGGGAGCCTCGGGTAGTAGTGATGCTACCATTACAGTGTGCATCTGCTGTGGCCTTTTCTGGGTGTCAGCTGGCTTGTCCGTGACACTTTCTAGAAGGTACCAGAGCTGGGGAACATGAAACACAGCCTGCTTCACTTCCCTCACAGGGTGAAATATCTAAAAACTCTTTCCTCCTCAATCAGCCCAGAAACATTCCTGTGACTAAAAAGGCAAGGGTGTTTCCAGTAATGAGTTGCTTGATTTCCATTTGAGAATATATTTACCCAGGAGATTGAATGAAGTTGTTTTTGCTGGGGATTAAAACAGACAGGCCCGAAGCATTTTTATCATCCTGGAAAGGGTTCTCATTAAAAAAAAAAAAAAAAAAAAAAAAGAAAGAAAGAAAGAAGAAAAGAAAAGAAAAGAAAAGGAAGGAAAGAAGGAAGGAAGGAAGGAAGGAAGGAAAGAAAGAAAGAAAGAAAGAAAGAAAGAAAGAAAGAAAGAAAGAAAGAAAGAAAGATGCTTACTAGTATCTGGGGTCCCATCAACTTTGATTTCACTCCTGCCTCCATGACAGGTAGCACGACAGCAGAACACTAGGCAAGGGCTCTAAATGCTTTGTTCAAAATGAAGGTTGAAACCACTCCTCATGAAGCTGGGTGAGAAAAAAATCAGGAAGCATGTGACATCTGGGCTGTCAGTACAATTGTTAATTCTATATGTCGGCTAGGCAAATAAATTGGGACCATGCCGTCCAAATCCTTGTCAAACATTCTGAGTGTTTCTGTGATGATTTGGAGGCAGATTTCAATCAGTTAACTTTGAATAAAGCATTGTGCTCTAGTCCATGGAAATGGATCTCGCTCTTGTAAATGGGTTTTATCCAATCAGTCAGAGACTGGATAGAACAAAAGTCCAGCCTTATTCAGCAACAGAGGACTCTCCAGCAGACAGCTTTGGAATGTTACCTGTAACATTTCCTCCTGGTTCTAGAGCAGGTTAAATATCAGCAACCTCCCACTGAGTTTGGGCTTGCCAACATCCATAATCACCAGAACAACTTCCTTGCAATCCATCCCTGTCAGTACTCGCCCAGCCTATTGGAAGGCAGGCAGCCATCTAATCCAACACCTGTTTCACGACGACAAATACCTAACAAGGCTGCAGGTTTTGATTTTGAAAGCCTCTTTTCTGTAGGGACAGCCGAGGAGAGGGAGGGCAGGTTCTGACTGGAAGAGAGAAAGCCGGGGTTGGGGATTTAGCTCAGTGGTAGAGCGCTTGCCTACCAAGCGCAAGGCCCTGGGTTCGGTCCCCAGCTCTGAAAAAAAGAAAAAAAAAAAAAAGAGAGAGAGAGAGAAAGCCTCACATTCTATGTGGTTCTATGTGACAGACTGGGCCTCCTCACTAGCAACCTGTACCCCCTACCCACACCCTGGGAGAGATGGTGATGCTTTCAGCCTTCAGAGCAGTTCGAATCAACACAAAGGACCCATTTGCAGGAATCTACTACCCAGAATGCATCTCGGGCTTCTCAGGTTGGGAGCAAGATCGCCAGGCTGAATTCCCTCCTTCCTCCTCTCCAGGACACATCCCCTCTCTGCCTGAATTAGCATCCCAACTGTCTTGCTGTCTTCTTTTTATTCTGCATAACCCTGGACCCACCAGAGCCCCACCACAGACTCCTACCTTCACCCCCACCCCAGGAACGAGAACTCACGCCTTGTAAGTTTGTGCAAAATGTCTGTCAGTAGAGCTACGTAGAAGGCCAGGGCCTGTATCCTGCTCATTCTCTTTCCCCACAGAGCTCAGGGCAGCATCGAGTATGTGGTGCATGCTCAACCTTCAATCCCTGGGATGGTCTTTATCTGCAGAATCATAAGCAGTGATGAAGAATCCCCTTCCTACTTGTTTGATCACAGTGGTGAATAGGATTAGAACGGGTTCTTAGACTGAGCGTGCTAGAAGCAGAACCTGAGGTAAAGATTCAGCGTGCTGGACTGCTGGGAGAGTGCACACAGGAACATGGAGCACAGGCCGGCCTAGGAAGGAGCTCCTGCAAAATGTGGAGTGTGGAAATCTCAGCTTGATCCACGGGGGCTTTGGAGGGTAGACGGCATCACGTGGACTTGCCACCACAGGGTAGCTAGGGACAGGGCAACCAACCACGCTCCTTGAAACCAAAACCCCTCAACATGTAGTATACATCATTATTGGGGATCTAGCTTTTCAACTCCAAGCCAGCAAATTAATGTCTTTGCACTGTCCCTTAGCATAAAGGAGCCAAGACCAGTTGGTGCTGGTCCATCCAGGGCTGGGCTCTAGGGAAGGCAAATACACACCAGCCCAGAAAAGGGATTTGGAAGGCAAAGGGTGGGCATCTGGTTGTATTCACTGGACAGGCAAAGGCCAGTGCAGCATCTCTCTGTTGCATCCCACACAGCCCGGAGGCCCTGATGGCTGCATGCCCCACCCCTCAAGGCAAGCAAGCCCTCAGTTCAAGCCAGCCTAGAGTCTGATTGGATAACACCTGATCAGCTCCCTCCAGACTCTGTTGGCTTCCCGCTTGTTTGTGACTCAATTAAATTAACAAACTGGTTTCCCTGCCCAGACTCTTTCTGCTGCCTGGATTTTAGCATATGTCAGTCAGGGTGGCCCAGCTTCTCCAGATGGCTGTGAGCACGCTCTACAGACCTAATGCCAGCTCGTGGCCGGGGAGTCCCAAAGATTCAGACACAGAAGCATGAAGGAGAGAGAAGAAAACTGGGTTAAACAAGAGGAGAAAGAAACAGAGGGGTGGGCAGGGCACAGAAGGCAGCCCATGTTCTTCCTCTCAAGGACAGCACCTGCTGAGGAGCCCATCTTTCTGCAGGGAAGCCCTCAGCTCCACAAGATTGGTAAAGACATCAGCCCCAGGTTTCTTTGGAACCGGAGGGCTGAGATTGGTGGTTCTCAAAGTACAGTCCCTGGAACACAGGCATTTGGAACTTATAAGAAACCCAGACTCAGTCTTAAGCCAGCCCCACAGAGTCAGACTTCCTCATGGGCACAGCAACCTGTATTGTTTGTATGTTTAATATATATGGATGTTTTGCCCACATGTATGCCTTTGTGCCATGTGCATACCTGATACCCAAGGAGGCCAGAAGAGGGCGTCAGATTTACAAGCAGTCGTGAGTGAAGAAGCAGAAGTGAGAGCTACCGTGTGGAAGCTAGGGATACAGCCTGGGACCTCTGGAGGAGCATCCAGTGCTCTCATCACTGAGCCATCTGTCCAGCCCCAGCAACCTGTGTTTTCAGCAAGTTTCTCAGCCGATCCCATGCCCACCCAAGCGTGAGAACCTCTCCTGGGTGTTTAGCCTTCCCTTCTGGGTGTTCAGCCCTCCTGCGACACCAGGGAGTCGGCCGTTCTCTGGGTCAGCTGCAGGCTGTTGTCAAACTCCGAAATGAAATAAAAATGGCAACTAGGAGATAAAGAGGCTTCAGCTGGCCCGTGACCGCTCAAAAATGACAAGCTTGGGGGTGTCCAAAAGACTATCACTGACCAGCAGGAATGCTGCGGACTCTGGATTGTGGACCAGCGTGATAGGCTGGTGAGAGGCCTAAGGGCAGGTGAACAGGTGCAGGAATCCAGCCTGCTCCATGTAGCTGGCGTTGGGGGAAGGCCGGGTCTTCAGGTTGAATAAATGACAGAGAAAGTACTACCCACATCACTGGGAATTTACTTCCTGTCCAGCGCAGCAGCCACCAGAGTCTGCCTGCAACCGTGCCTATTGGTATGACTCCCACTATCACGTTGGCTAAGACCAGAAGGGAAGCCCTATGTCTAGATGGAGTGGCAGCATGGCAGATCCTGCAAGCAAAGCTACAGGAAGCTTCCACATCGCCTGTGTACTCAGCAGTGACCCATCTAGACTGGTAGTAGGATGGAGGGGAAGCCACGACGCTAGGCGCCCTGCGTGGAATTTTCAATAAGCCCCTGCTTTCAGCAAGAGAAAATATTTAACTTCTGTACTGGACACAACATGCAACTGAAGCCCCCTCCTAATTAAATAATTTTTGTGAACGCTACAGCTAGGCAGTGGTGGGATGGGAGGACCTGGCTCTCCCAGGCACATCCATGTCGTGTCGGGAGGAGCCTTCTGAGGGTAGCGAGAGTAAGCTGGATGCTTAGCTGTGTCTTGTTTATCATGACCCTTTGGCCTTTGACCTTGAAAGGAAACTTCAGGCTCTCCTCATTGTCTGCCTCCTCCAGGTGTCCTCAAAGGCCTTTATAGTAACTTTTAGTTAAAAACAGCAACAACTCAAGACATGTCAGAGGTGCAGCTAACTTTCCTCTTGGAGCCTCGGAGCCCCAGCTCTGGCTACCTTGTTGATATGTTGGGACATCTGCACGTTAGCCTCGTCAGCTGTATAGCCTTGAGTCCAAGGACCCGGGAGCATCAGGAGAAACTCCCTTTCTTTTCCTTTTCAAACTGAAGGACTGTGCTAGTTGCTCCTTGTATCTCTGTACGATTAAAAGGTTCCTTGTTGTTTCAAACAAACAGCAAGTGTGTCGTTTGAATGTTTTTAAAATGACAAGGGGAAAAAAATAAAAGGAGTCATAAAACACAAATATGTGGATCCATCTTTTTTTTTCTTTTCTTGTTTTGCGTCTCTGTGCTGGATGCAATCTCCCTGGGGCTTTGAGCCCCACTCTCCGAGTTCCCTATCTCCTGGGGTCTGGGGGCGGGGGCAGGGCAGGAGTGCTCTTTGCTCAGCATTGGCAACTGAGTAGCAAGGATTGATTTTTCCATCTCGGCTGTCAAATGAGGAGGTGGTGCAGATTAAGGAGGATTAAGTAATTATGTTAACGAATATTCCCTCCAGTGCCCAGCGTGTTCGGAATTGAAGCGGGGATTGAAGTTGATGGGATATTTCTGTGAAATCAGGTAATTATTTAAGTGAGTTCCCAAGTAATTCAGCAGGAAACGACTCTAGTTCACTTAGATGCCCGCGTATATCAACGTCGTGAATGTAGAATTGCCACAAAATCACTCTAGAGTGACCCAAATCTAAAAGCAAACAGATACAGCTTGCCTCAGCTTGGAAGACAGAAGTTGACTCTGGTGTCCTCTCCCCTCTTTTCTGTCCTATCCCCTTTCTCACCTCACCTCTCAGATAGGACAGTAACCCCTCCTTTCTTAAAGACAGATCTTATGCACACCAAATGATACCAAGAGGAGGGCACGGAGGACCCCGGGCTACAGAAATTGGAGTGAAGGAAGTTTGTGGAGACCAGAGAGACACCAGGACGGTGGTCCTAAAGGATGGAAGACTAGGAACCCGGCGAGGGGAGTTGCAGTGTGCAGGGCCTCGGCAACTGTTGCTGGGTTCATCCGGGTACTTTCACAGTTTGGATAGTGTGAGGGCTGGTCACAGAACTTGGAAATCAGTCTGACAGCCTGTTAGAGGCTGAGGTCCAGCAGGAGAGAATTGAATCAGGTATAGGTTGGGAGGGGGTGGGGGAGGCGGGGAGGGGGCGGAGGGCGAGGGGCCGGAGGCGGGCTGGTCCTGTCTGAGTGAATTCAGACAGCTTTAGGGAGTGAGTGGGCCGGGACAGCCCATGCTGGGGCTGTCGAATACACCCTAAATGCACTTTGTCAAGTGTCTGAGCAAAGGCAGTAACTAGGACAAACCCTGTCCTTCAAGGAGATGGGAGCTGGTGCAAGGTGCCCAGCGCCTTCATGCGCCTCCTCCCCACACCTCCCCCCACGCTCCCCAGCCAAGCCCCGCCAGGAGTCTGAAGCAAAGTATAATCTAAAAAGTCTAGAATGGTGTTTGATTTGAGGCACGAACCTAATAATAAAGGACAGTCAGGGTGAGAGAATTGTAGACTGCAGTGGTTGCCCTGAAGGCTTCTAGATAAGATAGGGTCAGCCTGGGAGCCGGTGTCAGACAACCAGGAAACCGAGCTTTAGTCTGCGGACCCCCTAGGAGTTGCGTTCTGCTTTTCTTTGTTCAATCTGTCAACCCTGGCTGTAGGAAACACACCGGTGATTTTTATTTCCTCCTCAGACTGCGGATTTGCTAACTGGTGAACAGTATTGTTTTGGTCTCGTGGGGGGTGGGGTTGGAGGGGTGGATCCTAATCCACTCGCTTTAATTCCTGTGCAAGCAGTGGTCTTGTTGTCAGGTTGGGTCTATGTACGGTCTGGAGACAGGGAGGGACCCTAGACGGGCATGAACTCACTGTACCACCATTCCAGGTCCAAGATCCCAGACTGCAGCAGCTCAGCCCGTGCCCTCATAAGATGTATCAATGTCTGTCAAGTACAACCTCCATAAAACTCCAGGTCCACCCCCATCTCTCTTTCCCTCCCTCCCTCCCTCCCTCTCAGGTAAATCCATTAACTAACTGCCTTGGAACCTTGAAGCCCCAGGCCTTATAGATCTTGCCTGTCCATCAGGTCTGTCTAGGAGAAAAGAAGCCTCGGCTCCATTGTCTGCCAATCTCTTCTGTCTCAGCCAGGGAGCGCTTGAACATCCTTACTAAGAGGTTATGTATCTAGCCCACCCCTCAGTATAGAGGGGAATGAATTGGGTGACCTCACCTGTACCAAAAAAATCCATGGACATTCAGACCTCTTCTTGTGGTATTTTTTTTTCTTTTTTTTTTTCTTTTTTCGGAGCTGGGGACCGAACCCAGGGCCTTGCGCTTGCTAGGCAAGTGCTCTACCGCTGAGCTAAATCCCCAACTCTCTTGTGGTATTTACAAGTAGCCTGTTCTCTCACGGCACATTAATCCATCTCTAGTTTTAGGAAAAATACCTAATACAATGTTAATATTATTTTATAAAATGAGTTGCATTTTTATTTGCATTAATTTGTATTAATTATTCTTTCCTATTGGCCTTTTTTTCCCAATATTTTTGCCCCATGGCTAGTCGACCAGTAGATACAGAACCTGTGGCTCTAGAGAGACAATTGCAAAATCATATAGATATTTGCAATCTTATACCAATGTCAAATCCTTGCTAACTTTTAACCTGTTAAACCCAATAAAAGTTTGCTTTTTAAAAGTGCATTTATAAACATACACATAGATATGCAAATATCAATCTTGAGAGCATCTTAAAATATTTAAAAATCGGGACTATTATCAGAGCACTCATCTGAATCGCACTCTTTGATGCTAATTATAAACGACCCAGTCTGGCCCTTGTCTTTAATGGCTTTATAAGTGCTAGGCTTGCCTTTCCAATTAGACTGTAAACCGTCTTTTGCGTCTCTAATCCCTCTCAGAGCACCTGCCATAGAGTGGGCCTTGGTAAAAGTTTAATGATATGTCTGACTCTACAGGACTTGGGTTTTCAATTTGCTCCTTCTTCCGGCAGCCACTGCTCCGGTTCCATTCCCCCAACCATTAAAAAACAACCACTTTTCCTAAACTCTCACTTGGTTTTCCACCCATCACTTTTAACATTGATATTCCCCATGGACGAGTTACACACCGAAGTTAATTGGAGCATCATTCAGCATCACACTTGCCTTTTAAGTACACCCAGAATGAAACGCCACTTACCTCGCAATGGGCGTGGCCAGAGTGAGCTCCTCCCTCTTACCTCTCGGTGGGCGTGGCCAGTGTGCCTTCCTGAGGGCCTCCAGTGTCTTCAGGTATGTTCACAATGTCATTATCTACAATACTTGGGTAGCAGGTGTAGTCATGATGTCATTCAAAGGAGCAAAAGAGATCTTCCTCTTAAATACAGAGCAAACGCAAACATTAAAAATGCAGAAAAGTGGGGTTGGGGATTTAGCTCAGTGGTAGAGCGCTTGCCTAGCAAGCGCAAGGCCCTGGGTTCGGTCCCCAGCTCCAAAAACAAAAAAGAAAAAAGAAAAAAAAATGCAGAAAAGTACGCAGGGGGAAAAAGTGAAAACGTAGCCTTTTAAATGAAATACTTTTTTATTTTTCACTATGTGGACCTATATGTAGGTGCTGCCAGAGGTTGAAAGGGAGCATCGGATCCCCTAGAGCTGGAGTTGCAGGTAACTGTGAGGGCCGGGAGCCAAACTTAGATCCTCTACAAGAGCCACAAGTGCTTTTAACAGAGATGGCCCGTAACTGCCATGATCCAGCCCCAAACACTAAACTTTTAATTCTTCCCACTATCATTCTTTGTATATCCTCCCAACATCTTACTACGCGTGGGTTACATGTATATGTGCATGTAAATCTTTCCGAGCATACATAAATAGCTTCATATGACAAAAGATTTTGTCTTCCTTTTCCTATGAAGCAACGCTAAGCAAATATTTTTCCTGGGCCCAGCACCTTAGAATCAGACAGGTAAGGCGCTTGTTTCTAGTTTTTCTATTATAACAATCAACAGCCCAGTATTTGGGAGGCAGAAGCAGGAACATCTTGAGCTCAGGGTAGGTCCGGATAGGGGGACAAGATTCTTTAAAAAGGTAAAAAAAAGGGTTCAGTAAAGTTCTCGGTCATTATCTTGCACTTACACGGCTGTGCATCTTTAGGGAAAGGCTCTTGAGAATAGAAGGTGTTGGAAATGCAGAATCACAAGGCTTTAAATATATAGGTAAGCCCCTACCCCAAGACAACTGTACTATTTACACTGACCTTGAGGAATTATAACAAGGATGAAGAAGTGGCTTTTCCAGCCCCTCACTAAGAATGGAAGGTAACAACAACAGCTCCTTCTTTGGGCTTTCAAAGGTGTCGGTGTTTCTAGCCATCAAATCCCCTCCCCGCCTTTCTTTTAAGTGCATTCATTCATCCAGCAAAAATTGAGAATCTACTGTGGCAGACCATCTGGGTCAGCGGCTCTCAGCCTTCCTAATGCTGCAACCCGTAAGTACAGTACCTCATGTTGTGGTGACCCCCCAATCACAAGATTATTTCACTGCTACTTCACACTGTTATGAATTGCAATGTAAATATCTGATATGCAACCCCTTGGAAAGGTATAGGGTCATGCCCCGCTCCCCAAGATGAGAACCATTTAGCTGGATGCTGGAGGGAAAAACAAACAAGCAAAACAAGGTTAGTAGCAACTGTCTCTTCCTCCAGAAGTACCTTTGGAATCCTTTCCGATGTTGTTACTGATCCAGACCCACATATCCACCTCTGCAGTAGGGGCATGAAGGAGTAAGGTGGGACCGTGCCCTTGATAACTTCCCATCCACTCAAAGGCAACAAGCCTGAACCACAGTGGAGGCACACACATGCAAACAAAATCAGGGTTAATCTCTTGATACAGCGTCCAGTGTCGAGGATGGTGATGAAAGAGTTACAGGAGCTCAGGCGAGGAGCTGTGCCGTTGGTGGCTTTCCAAAAGCATCCAGGGGCCCCTGCGTGAGCTTTTAGACTGGTTTCCCACTGCGTGTACCGGTGTCTAGGTCAGGAAGGGAAAGAACAGGATGTGCATCCTTCCTGTGCAGGGACACACCTTTTTCACACACCAAATGCAAAGAGGTCAGGGACGAGACAAGGCAAGGTTTGGGGCGGTGGAAGAGAAAGGAGAAGAAATGGGAAAGCGCCTGTTTTGTGCTTGTGTTAGTCACTTATCTTTGTTTCTGTGGTTAAATAGCTGACAAAAGGCAAGCTGAGAAAGTAAATGTTTGTTGCAGCTCACAGTTGAGGGGGGGCAGAGTCCATCATGGCGTGCAACTTTCTATCTGCAGCAGAGGGAAACTGCTTGCTCATATCTAGATGGATCGAAAAGCAGAGATAGAGAAAAGTGACACTCAGTCTGCCTTGTCCTTCCCCCCTTCTCCCCTCCCCTCCTCCCCCTCCTCTCCTCTTCTACTCCCCCTCCCTTCTCCTTTCCCCCTCCCTTCTCCTTTCCCCCTCCCTTTCTCTCCCTCCCCCCTTCTCCCCCTCTCCCCCTCTCTCCCCTCTCCTGTATGTGTGTGTGTGTATGTGTGTGTATGTACATGCATGTGTGCATATGTGTTTGGGTGCTCATCCATGTGTGCACTTGTGGAGGTCAGAGGCAGATGCCCAGTATCTACCGCCATTACTCTCACCTCAGGTTTTCAGACTGGACCTCCCACTGAACCTTGAGTTCCTGCTTTTGCAGCCTGGCTTGCCTACACATCCTCGCAACCCACCTCCCCTGGCGTCCCCAACACTGACGTTGCAGGCAAACTATTTCACCCAGACTCTTACCTGAGAGCCGGGATCTAGACTAGGGTCCTTCATGCAGTAAGTCAGTGACCCACTGAGCCATCCCCCAAGTCTCTCCTTTTTTTTATATTTTATTGTCATTCTTTTAATTGTGTATGGATTTGGGCCTGTGGGCATAGCTAGTGCCTGCAGAGAACAGAAGACCATGTCTCATCTCCTGGATGTGGAGTCACAGGCTGTTATGAGCCATCCAGAGTGGGTGCTGGGAACTGAACGTAGGTTTTCTATGAGAGCAGAATTTAGCCTCTGAACCATTTCTCAAACCTCTACCCTCTCTTCTTGTCTGGCACCCCAGCCCATGGACAGTGCCCACACTTAGGAGTCTGCTGCTTCAGGTGCTTCTCTCTGGAAACCTTCCAACCGACACATTTAGGGATGTGTTTAAGTGGTATCCTAAGTGCTCTCTGATCTAATCAAGTTGACAAAATTAATTCTTTCAAGTTCTGTTTTTATTAAAATCTACAAACATACATGCAATTTACAATATTTACACACGCTTTTGTTATTAATATGAATTACATTTACTTTTTTTTGTTGTTGTTGTTCTTTTTTTCCGGAGCTGGGGACCGAACCCAAGGCCTTGCGCTTCCTAGGTAAGTGCTCTACCACTGAGCTAAATCCCCAGCCCCTACATTTACTTTTTTTTTGTAAAACCAACTATTTCCCAATTTTCTTCTGGCTAACAAAGCCCACTGTCCACTACCTCAAATTCCTCTTTTTTAATATGTAACCCCTTTTAGTTTCTGATTGCTTCTGGATTTACATATTTGTCTCTGGGTAACATCCTCCTCCTGTGAACTGTTGACTTCCTGTGGTGGGCGATCCTCAGTGCCCCCTCCTCTATGCTGTCCTGCTCCCTGCCTAGTCCGCTCTCGGGTCAGATCCCAAAGGAAGCTCCACGTCATTACGCCATCACGTCATCACGTCATCACGTCATTACATCATTACATCATCACGGCGAGGTGATCGTTCTCTGTGCTGTGGCTGCTTTCACATTCCTCTCCTTTTCATTTTCACTAGAATTGCTATCTCGTTTTCTGTCATCCAACCCCAATTCTCTCTATAGCTGTCTGTCTTCTCTCAAGAAGATCACAGTTCTAGCAATTTAATCTTTGTAAGAAGGCCCTCCATAGAGCCCCTGGGTTCCCCCACGTTGAACTGGTTCCGTTCTCCGCCATTACTCTAGGCTGCTTTCTTCATACTATCTGGCCCCCTGTTCTCTCCACACCGGTTCAGACTGTGGTTTGGGTTCCTGCCTTCCCAATGCCCTCTCCTGGGTGTACCCCCTCATTTTGGTGACGCATATCCCTCAGAAAATCATGTAGGAGGGATAACGTTTTCAGGCTTTGATTATAAGAGAATGGCACGGTTACTTGCACAGCTGGGCCGTGTCTGGAGAGTATCTTCCTCTAGAATTCTGAACGTCTTGACTTCTTACTTCAAGTACTGCCATCAGGCAGTCTTCTGCCTTCTGATTCTTGATCACAGTGTATCTGATTTCTTACGTTTTCCTGGCAATGACAAGATCTACGTGAATCTAGTGTTCTTAAATTTCTATGTGCATGCCTCTGTGTAGGACATTTGTGGGCTCCCTAGGACAGAAAGAGTGTTGGGTATGGGAATTTTACAGAACTTTTGACAAAAGATTTATTTTTATTAGTTTTATTTATGTGTATGTGTGTCTATGTATGTGAATGTGGATATCTGCTATGGTGGTTTGAATGTGCTTAGCCCATGGGAAGTGGCGCTGTTAGGAAGTGTGGCCTTGTTGGAAGAAATATGTCACTGTGTGGGTGACCTTTGAGGTGCTCAAGCTCCTCTCAGTACAGAAAAGAGAGTCTACTTCTGGCTGAGAGGTCAAGACATAGAATTCTCGGCTCCTCCAGCACCATGCCTGCCTGCACACTGCCATGCCCCCTGCCATGATGATAACGGACTGAACCTCTGAAACTGTAAGCCAGCTCCAATTACATGTTTGCCTTTATAAGACTTGCTTTGGTCATAGTGTCTTTTCACAGCAATGGAAGCCCTAAGACTAACTAAGGGAGCCTCTCAGAAGCCAGAAGAGGGTTTGGGATTTCCTGAATCTAGAGAGTTACTAGAGATCGTGAGCTGCCCAATGTGGGTGCTTGGAACTAAACTCCAGTCGTCTCAAACAGCAGCAAGTGTCTAACCACTGAGCTGTATCTCCAACCCTTGGCAGCATCATTTCATTGGCTTCCTCTCCTTATGCTCTCCCTTTTTTCTTACTTCCTGCAGTATCTATACTGTCTTCTGAGAAATCCTGCACTGGCTGGGTCATCTTATCTGTACTCTGCTCAATTTTTTTTTTAAAGATTTTTTTAAAATAGCTTTTTACCTTGTTTTCTGGGAGAGTTTTCAGTTTTAACTAACAGGGTTGTTGGATTTACCCTATTTTTATTTTCATTTGTACGTGTTACTCCTCTTAAACATATTTTTTATTTAATCTTTAGGAATTTCACGCCATGCACTCTGCTTCTAGTTTTCCCAGACCCTCTATGTAGTGGATGGGCCTAATGCTGCCTGTATTCTAATGCTAATTTGGGGGTCCCAAGCCTGGTTGCCCCAGAGTCCACACAGAGTAGCCACTGAGTGACCCTACCCCCCGTTATTTCTTATTGGTAAATCAAGATGCCAGCAGCCAATATGTTCTTCTGGGCAGAAGAAACATAGGCGGGATTGAGGTTCTCGGGCTTGGGGTCAGAGGAGAAGCCACCATGAGTTAGGAGAGGAAGGAGAAGCCACCGTGAGTTAGGAGTAAAGAAAACGTGGCCCCGAGGGCTGGCCAATTGGAGTTGAGAGCAGCCCAGATGAAACCCAGTAAGTAGTAAGTAATAATTCGGGATTACCGATAGGAAAGATAATTCCAATAGCGTGCAGCCTAGGTATCTGCCCAGCTCTTGCACTGCTTATTAAGGCTTATTGTAAATATAAAGACTGTGTGTGTCGTTCATCCAGGAACTTAATTAACTAAGGTGGAATAGAAACCTCGGGCTGGGATTAAAGTAATTTCTACATTTGCATATTCACCGTCCGTCCTTGTAGCCTCCCCCCAAAACTAAATAAAGAAATAAAGACAGAAAAGAATTCTCTATCAACCATGGCGTTCTGCGCATGCGCCACTCTGCTCCTCCGTCTTTCCCACGTCTCCATCACGTATTTATTTGTGGTGGCATTGGAAGTCGAGTTATGCTATGCATGCAGTATACCCCTTTGCCCCAAAGTCCCAAGCAGCTTTACTTGCAAATTTTCATTGTAATGAGTCATTAGGCTAGTTCAAGGCCTCTAGCTTCCGCTACAACATAAATACTAGACCCTCAAAAAGACTCACGGACACCCTGCTACTTCCCTGACTCGTGAGGATACTGTGGCTGCGGATATACAGGGCCAGCCTCTTCACACACTCCAGTAGCTCATAGATGGGGAAGATGTTAGGGTGAGCCAGCCCTGGGCCTGGGGAGTAGTTGACTTTGTCAGCCTGTCTGCTTTTCTGCACCCACACCACCAGAGAGCTGGCACTCCCGTTGGCCAGGTGAGGGGTGGAGCCAGCTTTCCTGCTCTTCTCTGCCCAAGACTCTGGCATCAGCTCTCACACACCCGTTAAATCTGGGCCACCTCTTCCTCTCACTCACATCACTGCTGGCACCAGCATGGGATGGTTGGTGCGGATCTTTGAGCTCAGCATGGCCCTCAGACATCAACTTCCGGCTGCGGTACTTATCTCCCGCACCTTCATAGCCTTCAGTGGAAACATGCACCACTGACCTCAACACAGACCCTGGCTGCCACAGGATGGCGGAGCCAGACATGGCCCTCCGGTGGCAGCTGCGCCTCGGGCATCAGTATGGCCTCAGGTGGCCGCTCAGGGTTCTCACATCAGGCCGTTCCTCGCCACGGGCATTTCCATTCTGCCTCGCCTCATAGCGTACAAACAACTTGGCTTCACTCCCGCCTCTCCGTCACCTACTTGCTTCTTTTTGCTGCACCGGTCAGGTGAGGGTCCTCAGGGCCCGCAGTATCAACTCTCTGAATTTTAAATGCCAAGAATTCTTTATGCAGGTATGTATGTACACACAAACATATCTTCCGTGTCTCTAGCTATGTTAACATAGATTGTGGGTTTAGCGTGGCGATATTCTTTGTTCTAAGTTACAAAGTCCCCGGAATAGTCCATTTTCTGTTTGTTCTGGTCTCTATAGTTCATGTTAATAGGTTGTCTTAGATGTCTGATAAATCTTGTTTATTTATCTCTGAAACTTTTATATACATATGTGTGTGCGTGCACACACGGGCATTTATGTTCATTGTGGGAGTGCATGTGCACATGCGTGTGCACGTGTGGGATTGAGAGGACTTCTGATGTCATCCTCGGGAATGTGGTCTACTTTCTTTGAGGCAGAGTCTCTCTACACTCAGGCTATACTGTCTAGCCCCAGGTATCCCCCTGCCTCTGCCTCCCCAGCGTATTTTTATGTGCGTGCTGAGGATTGAGGTAAGGTCCTCACACTTGGGACAAAGTTGTCCTACTGACTTAGCTACCTCACCAACCCTATGTAGCTACAAAGAGCAAAACCCATTATATCCTAATGTGTACCCCCGAATGTGGCGTTTTTCACTTTCCAAGTATGATTTAAAAAAGAAATATCCTGTACTAATGCTGTACAGCAGTGATGCGGTTACACACTCTAAGAGGGTGACAATAGCGAACATGGTACTTAAGTACAGGAGACAAAGAAACTCACAGCAAGCTCAGGGCTGTGGGGCTCTTCTGAGTCTGGCCATTTTCCTGGTGGAAAAATGTCTTTAAGTCTTTCCTTTGGAGCCATCAGAGGGAACCATACCAAGTTCCCACCTGAAGAGTGGCTAGCTCACTAGCAGACTGCCGGACTGCCGGAGGATGAGAGGGATGGAGCCTGGGGACCTGGCATCCCCCCCCCGCCCCACCCCCACCCCCAACCCTCCTCCCCACCCCATCTTCTGGGTCCTTGCCTGTCCCAGGTTCTCAGCTCTTTCAGTGCTGCCCTCTCTCAACCCCGTACAGATAACCATCCTGTTACAGATATAGAAGAGGAATATGGAGACTGCTTTGCTCACAAGCCTTCAGCCAACCCTTCTAATTCCATCTCCTACCCTCACCTCCACGTCTAGAAAGGCCTGGAGCTGCCAACTCTGGAGCCTTCTGGGGATTCTGGCTTACAAATTGAGCCGGTTTCCCACATTCTGCACTCTTGGCTTAGGATCCAATTTTCTCTCCATTTTCTGGGTCTGCGTAGTAAATTACCCCTTATCTGGTTGCATCGTGGGTTTCCAGTTTTACTGCTGTTCTCTCCTCTCCAGCTTTCCCTACCGATGTGGGTTTGCGCCTTTAAAAACCCCCTTCACTGGCACGCTGATGGGGTTTCAGTAAGGAGCAGAATCAAATGTTTTCATCTTTACACAAGTCTCCCTGCTGTTAGCTTCTCCCCTCCTCTCCCCGTCTATTTATTCTTCTACCTAGAAATCCCCACAGTAAGGACAGAAAGCAGAGAAATACGCTGAAGCCCAGAAAGCACAGCCTTCAGTCAAGGGGAAGGGAGGTGAGCTGCGGTGCGGTTCAGGGTCAGAACGCTTGCCTCGAAAGTGGTGGGAGTGTTGAGGAAGGCTGTGTCGTAGGATGTGGATTCGAGCAGCACACCCAACGGTAACTTGGCCTGAGTCTCCGTTCTGACAGGATGAACAAAGTCTCGGCTTCTGAGATGACACTAAAAACAGTGTTTCTTCCTTGAGGGCTAGCCCCCACTTAAGAACTATTTATTTCTGAATTTCCAGGGAGATGTGAGATTTAAATTTTGACTTAAAGGAGGCCTGTGCAGATACAGTGGCCATGGTGACACATTGGCCTTGCATTCCAGGGACTGAGCGCCCTTTTAGCACAGGTCTATGGCCAGGGTCTTTACAGGCCTTCTGTAAATTACCACTTGTATGTTCTTTTCTTGTTTCTTCTTCTTCTTCTTCTTCTTCTTCTTCTTCTTCTTCTTCTTCTTCTTCTTCTTCTTCTTCTTCTTCTTCTTCTTCTTCTTCTTATTCTTATTCTTATTCTTCTTTTTTTTGACCCAATTGGTAAGATATAATTGCCCACTTAAACATACAAAGCCCGATACCATCCATCTCTTAGGAACATTGGTAACAACCTGTAAATACACAGAGCAGAATCTTAACATCACCTGCCATGGCTTCTCACTCTCTCCTCCTCTTGTCTCTTTCTCTTCTTGTTTCTTCTTATAATGTGGATTATAAAGTAATGTCCTTTAGGCTGGGGTTGGATATCAGTGGTTAAAGAGTCAGGGCCTCCAAGCACAAGCCCTGGGTTTTTACCTTTGATGTGGAAAAACAAAACAAAAACAAAACGAAATGCATCCATTCCCACAGGGAGAGCAACAAGGCTTCCCTCCCTTTGCAGCAGGTTTGCCAGGCTTTGAGAGATACAAGCTCTTCCACCTCATACCAGGTCTGGCTGTTGGGAGCAGTTGCAGGGTGGGATTCCAGGAGTACAGGCCTTCCAGAAATGAATGACAGGCAACACTGAACTAAGCCCCACCCCCTGTATTATCCCATTGTTTGCTTTGTGTCTTACCCACCATACTCATGAGGAATACTTTGAATGTTGTCAGTGTCCCCAAGACAGAAACAACCTTTTCTTTCCGGCTTTAAATAAATATTAGTTAGATGGATGAAAGGGTGAGGAACTGAGAGGGATTCAAAAGCTCCTTCCACCCCTTGAGTCTAAAACCACTCTCTGTGTGGCCGAGCGTGAGAGAAGCTGTGTGCTGGGAGCCCAGAGGCACAGGGCTAGGCTGGCTGCTGGAAGGTTGCAGAGCGGGGGCCTTTAAAGGTCAAGGATGCTTGCCCGGCCCTAACCATTGGCCAACCCTACCACGCCTCCACTCGTACTGCCTCACTGTGGGGAATTTTCCATCCCTTGTGATTGCTGGGATGGTGCGGCTTCCTGCCTTTCTCCTTAGCATCGGTCTTCTCAAACAACATACACAGTCCTCGCCCTGCCCCCAGAAAGAACTGGCTTGTGACTTCATTCCCTAACACAGGCATTGCTGCCCCAGCCACTGCCCGCTTTCACCTGGCACCAGGCTCACAATGACGCTGTGCAGTTAGCTCAGTGATGTGACAGAAGTAAGACAGTGGTCACCAGAAATTGAGAACTTTAACGCCAAGTTCCGAGGCTACGGATCTGACCGTGGGGAGTGTCACACTGAGCTGCTACCAACTACACAGAAGGTCAGAAAGGACAGAAGTGACACAAACAAGATCTCTTCCTCCTGACACGGCCACTAGTCTCTTCATTCACAGCTCTTAGGAAGGTCTCAGTGACACCCTTACCTCCCCGGCACCATCCCTAAGTGACTAAGAAGGACACAGGACTTGAGATGTAGTCACTAAAGACCTGGGATGGGGGCAGGGAGGATGTGAAAGGTTTCTAAAATAAGAAATCCCAGCAGGCCTGGGTGGCTCTTGGTGGTCATAGTGAGGTGGAAGGGTGAGGAGGGAGCGGCTTCTATCTGCTGCTGTATAGGAAAGAGAGTGGAAACTCTCCCTCCCCTTTTCTAACTCTTTAGAGACATTTTCCAACGCAGTGTTACCCAAGGATGGCCCCGAAGATCCTTGTCAGATCTGTGCCCTGTGAGTGTATGGCTCAGAGACAAGGCAGAGAGGAAAAGATTTTTTGAATATAAGCTTGACATCAGGAGAGACTAAGCAAACTCTCTGGGACAGACCTACCTTCGTTAGGAGATCTTTTCACAGGACCATCCATTACTAGCCCTGGGAAAGCCGCTGCTACCATAATACGTCCAAACACAGAGGACAGTGGGCAGACCATGGAGCTCCTAAGCTCTCAGATCTACAACTACAAGACACTGAATTCTTCCAATAGCCAGAGCTAGGCTTGGGGGTGACATCCAAACCTGAGCAAGCTGACTGGTCTCTAGCTGGTGATACCTGGAGGGGAGGGGAGGAGCTACCCCCTTTACAAGATAAGCTGAGTCTACTGACATCTGGTCCAGCCAACCCTCCCACCCACAGTTGATTCGTGTGTACAAAGCCACTGCACTTCCTCAAAGAAAAAGAAATGTAGCATTTAACATGCACAATAAGCAGTAGGGTTTTATCTCTAGGCTCCCATCTCTCTGTCCCAGAGAGAGAGAGAGAGAGAGAGAGAGAGAGAGAGAGAGAGAGAGAGAGAGGAAAAGAGAGAAGAGAGTTGTGTGTAGGTGTTATCCTAATCACCCCCCCCCCCCCACACACACACACACACACCACACACACACACACACACACACACACACACAGATTAAAATCTTCAATTTTAGAGGGAGATGTCTTAAAACAGGATGTTTTCAGGAAACTGATAAGACAGTGGCCTAAGGGGAAGATGAAACTCAGCAGAAGAAGCTCCTTAAAACAGGAGCTGAACAAATTCAAAGTAGCTTCAGGAAGTCCCTGAAACTGACTAGATTCACTAGCCCCTCCTTCCCCAAGAGAAAACAGTTAAGACTGCTCAGCCTCATGCTCAGTCAAGCCAAACTACCAAGAAGACTCTGAGACCAGTCAAGCAGTCCAGAAGCAGTAGAGACCAGCGAAACTGTCTAGAAGAAACAAAATTCTGTCAAGCTGTCTGGAAGAGGTTAGACCAACAGAGTCACCTGGAAAGGACACTCTCCAACCTGCTGAGCTGTCTGCAGGCTGTGCAGCAGTGTGCTCCAGGATTTCAGCTTTGTGAGCTGTCACCCATGCTGGAGTTGGCTTTGGTGATGCAGCTGTCTTTGAGTCATTTCTGCTCCTGTAAGGAACCCCTCACCCATATTCCTGTAACTCACTCCAATAACACATGGTGGTTCACCAAGTCAGACTTCAGTGTTATCCATACCTTGCTCTGTGGTGACTACCTATCTGGGGTAGTTTGGACATGTGTATTATGTCTACACAAGGAAAATCTTTCACACAACAGGAAGGAAAAGAAGGCAGGGGGAAAACTGATGTAGCATTGTATATCTATAATCTCGGAACTTGGGGGACAGAAGCAGGAGAATTGCTGAGAGTTGAAGGGATAACCTGAGCTCCACAATAAGCCTGAGCCACAGCCTGGGCTACAGAATGAGATGCCAAGCCAACATACCTTTCCCACTCACACAAAAAAGAAAGAAACAGAGAGTTACAATGACTCCTCTTCAAAGCTCGTTTTAATTTAAAGTTTTTAGTCACAGGTGGGTGTAGTGCAGAGGAAGTCGATGTATCTATTGGACTCAAGCTCAGCTGCTGCTGTTTGAATCACAGGGCTACTAACTAGCAAGGATAAGTCACCTAACCTTCCTCATGTAACCATCAGGAATGCTAGCAACAGCAGGTCACCAGGCATAGTGGAGAATAAATGCTTTGTTATCTGTCACACACCTAGAAAATGGCCCAGTGCATAGCAAGTGCTGACTGCATGTTAATCTCAAGGTTATTCTTGGGTTGCAAACGTTGTGGGAGCCCCAGACACCAGAGGTTTCGGGTGAGCAACCCTTGTATGCTGTGTTACATCATCCCTTCTGGACCCCTGAACAAGCTGGTTTCCTCTCTTTATTATAGTTATGGAGTCACCCAACACTACACTACACCTACACTGTGTATTTATTTATTTTTAGGCGGAGCCCTCCTATGTAGCCCAACCTGGCCTCCAACCACAAACCCTCCTGCCTCAGCCTTTAGAGCACGGAGATTATGATATACACCAAAACAGTCAAAAAGTACTTTTTGAGTAATTAACCTCTATGTACCCTAACAGGAACTCTCCTTTGAAGCTGGGGTGTTGAGCACACCCTGGGGACAACACCTAGACAGTCTGTGTGCCATGGTAATGGATGCACGAAGAAGTCTCTGCTGTCAGAGAGGAGTGGTGTCCATCTGGGGGGTGGGCATCCAGGAGTACCCATCTCAGCAGTTGCTCATATCTTCCCTACTGTTCTGTTCTACTCCATCTTTGAAGCTGATGGATTTCTGTCTTACCACAAGCAGGCTGCCACACTGTCCCCATAAGGGCCTCTCGATGTTGAGTATAAATTCATTAATAAGAACCATTTGCTTGCAGTTTT
Organism: Rattus rattus; assembly: GCF_011064425.1. Lineage (NCBI taxonomy): Eukaryota > Metazoa > Chordata > Mammalia > Rodentia > Muridae > Rattus > Rattus rattus. The sequence continues at coordinate 55,773,169 of NC_046168.1, read as the reverse complement.
GCAAGGAGAGAAGAACCAAGGTATGTGGCTGAAAGAAGTTCCAGAAGTTGGGAAGCCTGTGTTCTGAGCCTATTTCTGTCTGTCCATCCCTGATGGACAGGTGACTCTGTCTTCTTGAGCTTCCTCCTTTGTCTGTGAGCTAAGAAGGCTGTCTCCCAAAAGAATGGCATCTCTATTTTCTGAAACCCATCAGGATAAAGTAAATTGTCAACTACAACATCACAGGAAATGACCACTGTCCTACACCATACAGTAAAACAACAAAAAACCCCATCTCATTCATTCATCCATTCATACATGTGTGTATGCACCACCCGACACGCATGCTGGGTGCCTGGTAGAAACCAGCACTATTCTAAATCCCAGGAGCTCTGGCTGTCAGCTAGAAAGCAAACGGAGCCCAAAGGAAGAGGAGTACCAAGGGCTAATGTCATTTCCTCTAGTTGATAGGAGGGTCAGCAATGTGACTTACTGTTCTTAGGGGCTCTGTAGTGAAGAATTTAACCCTGCCTAAGATAGGGCTGGTCTTTGGTCTACTAGTGGGAGGGAAGCTCTAAAGCCCTTGGAATGCCAGGCCTGATAGGAATGTTTTTGTTTGTCTGGGAGCCCTGGGCCACTCCAGATAGTGGGAGCTGAGCATTTGGGTCCTGTGGTATCGGCTCTCTGTCCAGAAGGACTGGAGACTGAAGCCAGCCATGGAATCAGCCATGCCTGTTCAGTGACAGGACTCTAATAAAGGGTGTGTGCTAAGCCTGGGGCAAGCTTAGCCCCATCAGAGCCTGTGACAGCCCCCATCAGGCATTGCTACTGGGGAAGCAGCACTGTCCCCAACCCCCAACACAAGCAGAGCTCTGTGCTGGGAATTTCCTGCCCAGGACTTCGGGTGCAGCCCAGTGAGACCCTCTAACAGTGTGGTTATTAGAGAACTATCCTACTTAAGGGTTGCCTTAGAAACACTCAAACCTTTGACTGTAGTGGACCCTTGCCATAGACATGGAGGAAGAGACTATGAGCAGAACACGGAGGGGAAAGACAGCTGGGGCTCCATCACTGGGGCTCCATTTTCATGACAAAGAATGACTAGAAGGAGGGCTCCCAAGGTGTCTTCTTTCTATTTCACTCTGATTTCTTCAGACCGAATGAACCCTGAGGATGCCCCGGTGCTGTCAAGGTGGGGGACTACTAAGCCAAGAGAATTCCTCTTACCTAGGATGAAAGGACAGATGCTCCTGCTGCTTCTCAGGAAGTGCCAGAGCTGCCCCCTGCCCATGTCTCCTCCAAGCACACATACTATGTTAGTAACTCACCTTTGAACTCAACATTTTAAACAGCTGAGAGAAAGAAGTGGGGAGGGGAAGATGAGGAAAGGGAGGGGGAGGGGGAGAAAAGGAGGAAGGGGAGGGGGAGGGGAAATTAAAAGGGGAGGGGGAGGTGGAGAAAGAGGGGGAAGGAAGAGAGCACACTTCAGGATGACCCATGAACAGCATTCTTGAACAAAGAAACTGGAATAGAAAAACAGGCCTGGAGTGTGCCCGATAAAGCAACCCCTAAGAGACTTAGCTTCCAAAACGCAGGATGTACTTGGATACCGTTTCCATGTGATACACAGTGGCATCAAGTGATTTTCCCAAGTTCGCCAGTTAGTAGTAGATCTGAACTTCAGCCCTACCTGCATAGCATCTTAATTCCTAGATATCCTGCCCGAAACACTTGGAGAACCCTTACTAAACTGATCAGCCTGAAACCCCACGTATGTTCCAGCAAGAGTAACGGAGCGGGGCCCTATGTATCTGCAATCCCAGCACTTGGGAGATTGAGGCAGGAGGATCAGAAATTTAAGGGCATCCTCAGCTCCATGGAGATTTCAGGGCCCCCCTGCTTGAAAGATCCGAGACCCCATTTCAAGCAAGAACAAGAAGTAACTGAACTGACTACAGCTTCTAACTAAAATCAGGCAGTTTAAGTAGTAACATCAAAAGCTGGTTTTCTAAGAAACTACAAATTATTCAAAATTATATATATGTGTGTATGTATTTTAAAAAAAAAGGCAAACTCAAATTAGCCACAGCAAGAATAAAAGCAACAAGATAAATGGAACAAGAGAATTGTCTAAGCTCTATGTCTGGAGAGTTTTGTGGGTGATTTTCTTCAAGAAAAGGACTCATGGTGGTACTCTCAAATGTTCTGGGATATCACAAAGTAAGGAACACTTTTTGTCCACACAGCCAGTATGGGAGTGATGCTAAAAGTTGCTGAGTGAAGCGGACACACATGTGCCTCTGTACACAGTCCAGGGGCACTTTGAGCTGGGGTAAAATGAGAATGGTTTATATATCAGAAGTCTATGGTGGATAGTTCACTGTTGAATCAGGCATATGGTAAAACCAAGCTCAAAAACGAACTCCTGGCCCATGCCACTTAATGGCCTACTGTGTGTTCTAATCTGCCTGTTCCCTGACCAGGGGTTTGTTTCGTATTTGCTTTAGAAATACTTTTGAATTTAATGATGGTGAGAAAAGAACAGTTTGCGCTCTTGACTTCTGAGCCATCTCTCCAGCCACGCCAGTCAGGTTTTTACGTGAGTACCAGGGACTTGAACTCAGGTCCTCATACTTGCATAGCAAGTGCTCTCATCTGTGGAGCCATGTTCCCAGCCTCCTGCTCTGCCTTATTATTATTTTTTTTTTGAAACAAGAATTTCTCCATTTGACCAACACACTCTCAAACTCATGATCATTTTAATAGAAGCAAAAAAAAAAAAAAAAGTCTTTTGACAAGGTCCAAATCCCTTCACGATAAAAGTCCTAAGGAGCTGAGTATCACATCTGAGCAGAGTAAAGGCCACTACTACAAACGTACAGCTCAGATTACACTAAACTTCTAGCACGTCCCCTGGAATCAGGGAGGAGACAAGGGTGTCTGCTGTCTCCACTCTTAACACAGAGCCGGGAAGTCTTAGAAGAGTAACAAGAAAACCAAAGTGATACAAACAGGAAAGAAAGGAGCCAAAGAACCCTTCCTTGCAGGTGACATGATTCTCTATATGAGACCCTAAGGTCTCCACCAGAAAACTCTTAGAACTTATAAACCCTTTCTGCAAAGTGGCAGGACATAAAAATGTCCTTCCTGTATGCCAACAATCAATGTACTGTGGAAGAAATCAAGGAAAAGATCTTATTCATAACTGTCTACTCCATCCCCACACCCCTCTTCCCAAAACTTGAAATAAACGTAACCAAGGAAGTAAAAGACTTGAAAACACTCCAAAGAAGAGTCAAAGGCGACAGTAGAAAATGAAAAGACCTTCCCAGGCTCGTGGGTTGGAAGAATCAATACGGTGAAAATGGAGAGCCCACAAAAAAGCAATCCTCGTCAATTCAGTGCATGCCCATTAAAATACCAATAATCCACAGAAAGGGGCGGGGATCTTAACGTTTATTCAGAAGTACAAAGGCCTCATATAGCCAAGGGAACCCTTACCAAAAAAAGTAATGCTGGACGTGTCTCTTATCTGGTATTAAGTTAAATGCATTTATTGTTCGCTTGTTTTTATTTATGTCTGTGTGTTTGCCTGCCAGTTTATGTGCGTACAGTGCCCAAGGAGGCCAGAAGAGGGCGTTGGAACCCCTGGAGCCAGAGTTACAACTGTGAGTCACCTGATGTGGATACAGGGAACAGAACTCAGGTCCTGTGCAAGAGCAATAAATGCCAAGCCATCTCTTCTGCACCACAATTTCAAGTTACACTACAGAGTCATTGTAATAAGTACAGCAGGCACTGACACAAAACAGACATAACCTACGTAGCTAGAACCATTTGCTTCTTAACGAATATGCAGTGGCGGTTTGATGAGAAAACCCTCTCATAGGCTCATGTATTTGAACACTTAATCTGCAGCGGGTGGCAGTGTTTGGGAAGGTTATGTAACCGCGAGGAGGTGGCGCCATGCGGAAGGAAGTACATCACTTGGGAGAGCTTTATAGCCTCGCCCGACTCCTGTTCTCTCTCTGCTTCCGGTATGCAGATGAAATGCACTCAAGTCAGCTTCCGGCTCCTTTCCGGTGCTTCCCCGACTGTTTGTTGCCATGCCTTCGCTACTATGATGAACTGAATGCCTCTGGAATTGCGAACTAAAATGCTTTCTTCCCCAAGTTACTTTTGGGTATGGTATTTTATCACGGCAATAGAAAAGTAACCAATACAGACGCCTAAAAGTCACTCGCTGGAGAAAAGACAGCTTCTTTAACAAATGATGCTGGAGAAAATCGACATTTGCATGTTGGAAGAAAATTGAATATTTCTCCCTGCATATTAAAATATCAACTGCCAATAGGTCGAAGACCTTAATATAAGACACCAAACTCAAACTCCTAGAGGAAAACAATGAGGGAAATGCTTGGAGACTTGAGAACAGGTGAGGACTTTCCGAATAAAATTCCATACACTCAGGAAATAACACGGACCAGTAACAAACAAGGCCTCACAAAAGTAAACGCATTCTGTAGATCAAAGGAAAGTATTAGCCGAGTGAAGACAGCCTAGGGAGCGGCAGGAACTCTTTGCAAACTGCATCCCTCACTGGCGACCAACTCAGGAATACACAAAGAGGAGGGGGGGAAGGGACTGGCCAATAAATTGTCGTTTATTGAGTATCGGGGAAATGCCAATCAGAACTGCACTGAGAGCCCATCTCACCCTTGTCAGGATGCCCATTATCAAGAGAGTAAATTACTACAATTGTTGGCAAGGGTGCTGGAAGGAGGAGCCCTGACTGGATGTGGGAGAATAAGCTGGTGCAACCACTGTGGAAAGCTAAAATCAGATATGACCCAGATCCACTACCCAGGCATACACCCAAAGAACCCTACATGCTACTGCAGAGATTCCTGCTCATACCTGTTCACTGCTGCCGAAACAGGACAGCCTAGATGCCAATCAACTGATAATGGAAATGTGGCTCCTGTGAACGAAGGAACTTCATTCATCCAAAAAGAAAAAAAGAAAAAAAAAAAGAAAAAAAAAAGAAATGGTGAAGTCTGCAGGGAACTGGATGGAACCGGGCAACGCTAGCTCAACTGAGGAACCTCTGGCTTGGAAACGTAAACACTGTGCATTCTCTCTCATACCTGGGTTTTAGTATCACATTTTCATGTATTTGTATTTACATGGGAGTAAATGTGTGTGTATAGAGGCCAGGACACTAGAGATGGCCCCATCAAAGGAGAAAAGGGAGTCCTTGAGGGGAAAACGCGGGAAGGTATAGAGCATGTGTGATAGGAAAGTGGTAAGAGATGCACAGGAACTGAAAGGGTCTGGCTGAGGATGGGGAGGAGAGGGGGAGGGGAGAGGGGAAGGGAGGGGGAGGAGAGGGAAGGGAGGAGGGGAGGAGAGGGAGGACGGGGGAGGGAGGAGAGGGAAGAGGGGAGGACAGGGGGGGAGGGAGGATAGGGGAAGAGGGGGAGGACAGGGAGGAGGGGGAAGAGGAGAAGGGAGAGGACGGGGAGGACGGGGAGGAGGGGGAGGACAGGGAGGATAGAGAAGAGGGGGAGGACGAGGAGGAGGGGGAGGAGGGAGAAGAGGCCAACTAAAAACAAAGAATGTCTGAAAATGCCTCGAGGAAAACTTGTATCCAAGATAACTTTTTTAAAAAGTGTAATTTACAAAGTAATCTTCCTTGCAACACACTCAAAACGTAAGACATTAACTTCCATTTCTGTTTAAACTAAGAACTCAATCTTTTTTTTTAAAGCCCCCAAGATGCCACATGTATAACCCTCATTCTCACCTGTTCTTTTGTCTCCTGGACAATAGCCAGTGTCCACCTGGGCGTGGGGAGAGGGCACATCTCGTCTGCCGTGAGCCTAACTCTTTAGGAAGAAGGCTTATCGGAGCCATTAAACTTAAAAAAAACATTTACACTCATCGACAGGAGCCTGACACTATTTCTGTAGTTTCACAAAAATGAACCCAACTTTTAAAAAAAATGTGTTGGTACGGCATCACTGAGACAAATTCGAGTATAGTGAGTATAGTTAGTAACCCAACCAAATGTGGATGGCCTGTCATCTGATGTAGCATGAGCTCTCCCGTGAGGAGAGGACTGTAAGGCCACTAACTCCCAGGGACCCACAAGGCTTTTAGCGCTTGCCCTGAGAGGAATGAGTGTGGTGTACTCAGACCAAGGGTTGATAAGATATACGTAGACCAGGGCTGTGTCTGATTTACCTCTTCTTTTGTTTGTCCTGGAGGCTGACAATGATCTTTATAGTTTTTACATTATTGGAGGAAGAAGATGAATATCATTTCACAACCTGTGCAAATCAGGTGAGGTTTCAAATCTCAGTGTCCATAGATCGAATCCTATTGGCATGCAGCTGGGGCTGTCTGGGGCTTGTCCGTCTGCTTTGCACTGCGGGAGCAAAGTTTGGCCATTTCTACAGAGCTCATCTGTTCCAAATGGCCCAAGAATATCTGCCATCTTGCCCTGTGCTGTAAAAGTTAGCTAATCTTTGTTTCAGAGGAATTAATAGTGGCAGAAGGCACGAAAAAAAATGAAATGTTGTGTCTGTACAAAAAGCATCTGTACAGGCACTTGATATAACAAGTCCCTATGTACAAAAGCCTAATAATTCCCATTGGCTGATGGGTAGATAAGTAAAATATAGTATACCCACATGATGGAATATTACTTAACCATTAAAAGGGATGAAGTAATGCTACAAGCTACAATGTGGACAAAACTTGAGGGCCCACGAAGTGAAGGGAGCTTGCCTGTAATGATTCTACATTGTGTGATTCAATTTATATAAAATAGAAGGACAGTCAAATGTATAGAGATAGACTGTCGGTTGCTGATTAGCTCTCTAGGTCCAAGGGCTGACCGAGGCAGGGGATTGAAGACTAATGGGGAGGACGAAAACTTCTAACGTTAATCATGGTGACTCCTCACCACTCTGTGGATAGGCCGAACGCCACTGCCGAACGCCACTGCTCTCACACATTGCCGCTAAGTGGGCTTTGTGGTAGTGGATGACATCACAGTGAAGGAGTTTTTAGGAAAGACTGGAGGTGGCGGGTGGGGTGAAAGATCATTTTAGGTAGTTTCAGGAGAGGGTTCCCTAAGGATGCAGGACTTAAGCCTTCAAAGATGAGAGGAATCAGGAGAGGGTGGTCCATTTAAAGGAAACAACAAAAGCCAAAATTCTGAAGCAGAAAGGCTTGTCGTGTTGGAGAAACAAGGCCAAGTGTGGCCGAAGCTGCCCATCCTAGTGAGACAATGAGGGGTCACAAACAGGAAGTGGGGAGACTGCTGGTTCTGGAGGCTCAAACGGAGCTTCCCATTGCATCTGAAATGCAGTAGGGAAAGCCGCTGAACTGTGTAACAGGAGAGGATCTGGTATATGCTGTAAAGGGTGAGCTGTCTCCTGTATGGGTGGCCAGCTCCAATGAAAGATGAAGAAGAGGAGGAGGAGGAAGAGGAGGCAGCAGCAGCATGTAGATGTGTGAGGGACAAAGATGTCTTGACCTGCCATCGCCAGCCTTTCCCTAACAGTTTGCATAACCACAGTACATGATCTGACCCAGACAGTTAACCCTGGTACAATGCTGTTGCTCAAGTCACAGACTCTAGGAGTCCCCAGCTTCAGTCTTGTCTCACTTCGGGGTGACATCCAAGGCTCCGTGTTATTTATTTTTCTTTTGAGTTGCCCATCTGCAATTGCTCCCTGGTCTTCTGGAGTTTGACGCATAGCTCTTCACCTTACCGGCTGAACGGAACCATTGGCTGTTCTGGAAAAGACTAGGATGTGACAAAGGAAGGAAATATACCTTGGAGGATGACAGAATTCTGCCTTATTATTGGAATATTATAGAATATTATTGCTATGGTTTGAATATGTCTTCCCCTGACCTGGAGCATATGCTACAAACCATCCACAACGCAACAGTGCTGGAAGGGGGGCTTAATGGGAGGGGTTTAGTTGGAGGCGGGGCTTAATGGGAGGGGTTTAAGTGGAGGCGGAGCTTAATGGGAGGAGTTTAACTGGGGGGGGCTTAATGGGAGGGGTTTTGGTCATGAGGGTGGAGCCCTCATGGAAGGGTTAGCGCCATGATTACAGGGCTTGAGGCCACAAATTCTACCTTTCAGTTTCTTTCAGCCATGGGAAACCTTAAGCCATGGTATGTTGCGACGAGAAGGCCCTTACCAGAAGCCAAACAAATGCCGGTACTATGCTCTTGGACTTCCCGGAATCAGGAACCAAATTCCTATTGCTTTATCAATTACTCCATCTGTCGTGTCATGACAGCAGCACAGAATGGACTGACACTGTGTATCCCCATGGCATGCAAATGGATGTCAAGAAGGCATGTAAAGCCAGGACAACAGTGTAGTATATAGTATACAGTATAGTATATAGTATAGTAGCATGGCCCACCCAATTTTTCAAAATGACATATACTCATATAATTATATGTATTTGTAAATTCATGAAGGTTATCAAAATTTACCTTTGTCTGGGAATGGAAACTGAGCAGTTGAGTGTGTAAGAATTAATTGTTTTGTGGGGGTTCCCCTTATGTTACTCTCTTTCAAATTCATGGCCTCTTTTTTTTTTTTTTAATTATTGCCACACACGCATTATGCATTTCATGTAATGTGTTTGCATTACCTAATAAGATGATAATGATGACAGTGGTGATGACAACGACGATGAATGATGATGATGATGATGATGATGATGATGATGATGATGATGATGATGATAAACCTACCTGCCTTATTGGAAAACCCCAGTTAAGGGCTGGTGCATGGAGGCCCTAAAAACCCTCTGAGAGTCTCCTGGAGAAGAAAGCTCGCATTTAAGCATAACTCAACCCTGACCCAGTTTAGAAATTGTTTGAGGTGAATCCCAAGAGAGATTAGATTAGCAAGTGGATTATAACGATGAAAGTGGGGTCATAATAACTGTTGGTGGTAACGAGTGCTGTTCTATTACGTAGGGCTGTGTTTTCCTCGAATGTTCTAGAACTGCGGGCGAGCAGTTCTGATGCTGGGTTTTGTCCTCCTTGCGCTATCAGCTAGCAATGACTTTATGCAAAAAATCCGCGTTTCTCCCCTCGCTGAGCCTCACACAGAAGCAACTTGCTCACACACACACACTGTTTTCTTTCTGCCTGCCCGGGATGCTCGCACGCACCAACCACCATCACGGAGCAATAAACCCATTGAAGGCTGGCAGGGGAAGCAGAGAGTGTGTCAAGGAATCCAGAGCAGAGGTGGGCGAAGCCTCGCGAGAATCACCATATCCTGTTTGTTGAGGGAGCCTCGCCAACCTCTTTACTGAGTTCCAGTGACTCATAGGATCCTCTCACCGCACATGCACAGATGGCGCCAGGGACAGGAGAGAGCCACGCAGGGCCATAAATCTCAGGGGCGCTAATCCCAGTCAGCATATGCTTAATTAGGCAAGGGTGTGTTGGACTTCCACGCACAGATAATTGAAACCCGTGCAGAAGATGACTGGTTTTTGTGTTTTAAAATGATGAAATATACATGTCTGGAATTTTTATGGTGCACTTCATTTTACAGAAAATAGCTTTAACCACGATGCTAATCCTTCTGATCTTACCTAATAAAACTATTTATTGTGTCTTTTATTGCAAAGGCAGTGCATGCTTTTATACACAGATAATTTTATATACTTGTAATGGAAAACACAGGACAGTATAATAGCAAAAGTAAGATCTATGGGATGCTGGGTGTGGCGGCACACACTTGTAATACCAGCACTTTGAAAGCTGAAACAGGAGGATCGCAAGTTTGATGGCAAGCTGTGGATGTGTCCCTGTCTCAAAAATAAAACCAAAAAGTAAAATAAATAAATAAATAAATAAATAAATAAATAAATAAATAAATATAAAAATAAAAGAGAAAAGGAAAGAAGAGCTGGGTTAATCTGAGCACTTGGACCCTAAGGAAGGCAAGAGGGGGGAAGAAGGGAGACAGAGGGGAAGCTGTCAGTAAGGTTTCAAACTATCCAAGCTGCACTTGCTATATTAAGAAAATGTAGTATCCCAGAGGAGTAGTATTGAGCTGATTAAATGTGGATCAGGATATCCATCAACATATCCTCAGGAGGCCTTTCAGACTGGACAGTGGAGGGGCCTGGAACTTCTCTGTAGACAGCACCCCTGCCCCTGTCTCTCCTTCCCTGCAAATGCCAATCACTGGCTCAGCAGCCATTGTGAGCAAGAGCAGGCACGCATGTGCTCTCCTCTCTCTCTCTCTCTCTCTCTCTCTCTCTCTCTCTCTCTCTCTCTCTCTCTCTCTCTCTCTCTCTGTGTCTGTCTCTCTCTCTCTCTGTCGTTGTGTGTTTGTCTTTTGGTGTGTGTTCCTGTGTGTGTGTGCCTCTGTCTTTGTCTCCCTGTTGTCTGTCTCTCTGGGTGTCTGTCTGTCTCTGTCTCTCTGTTTTTTCTCTCTGTCCCTGTTTCTCTGTCTGTTTGTCTCTCTCTCTCTCTCTCTCTCTCTCTCTCTCTCTCTCTCTTTCTCTCTCTCTCTCTCTCTCTCTCTCTCTCGCACCATAACATCCCAATCTAAAACGTTTGGAGAGCACCTGGCCTTTTCAGACTGACTGTGTTGGTGAGCATTGTTGAGCATTCTCTGCTTGCCGGGTTAGCCCCCACTTGCTTGTGCTGGGCTCCTGACCTCAGCACACTATGTTTCCTACTGGACACTTGGCTTAAGTGGAATTTTTGCTAGGTACAGGGAAGCCACCGAGAACCAGAAGCACATGCCTTAAGCAACTGTCCAGCTCCTGCCAAACCTGCCTCAGTCTCTGGGCTCAAAGCGCCCCCAAAGTAGGGTTTCTCCTGCCTTTCCAGGAAAGTGATCTCTGGTCCCACTGGGCCTCCCCCCAAACTTCTCTGAATGCTGAAAAGTCTTTTCTGGCCTATGATGTGAGAAAAGTGGGGGGCCTACTCAGTTGTTTCCCTTATTCTTCCCATGGGAGCACAATCGGTCTACTCTGGGTTCTCCACTGCCACTGTGACACCTCCCTCTTGAGTTGGTGGTCCCCGCAGTTCCACTACCATAGGCAGAGGCACTTCCACACAGTGAGGGGCCGCAGCTCTGAGTCATCCTGAACCAGGCCCTAACACAGGGCTTCGGGAACTGAGCTGTCTTCCTTCACCTGATTAAATCTGTCTCTCCCAGTCTTTTCCCATGCTATGAAACCCTATTGTGGATATCAAAAGCAAATTATGGGCTCTTTCTTTTGGTTTGTGTAAGGTGTCTTATCTGTCCTGTCTGTCACCTCCCCCATACCACCAACTCCTCTCTAATTTCATAGGCAGACAAAAGTAAAGCCAACACATAGAACGAAACTCAGTATCAGTCTACCTACAATACCTTATAGTAACTTTTCTGTATATTTTTAGGAGAAATAAGAATAAACAGTTCTTGAACAACAATGACAACCAACCAGAGCTTCCAGGGACTAAGCCACTACCCAAAGACTATACATGGACTGACCCTGGGCTCCAACTGCATAGGTAGCAATGAGTAGCCTAGTAAGGGCACCAGTGGAAGGGGAAGCCCTTGGTCCTGCCAAGACTGAACCCCCAGTGAACGTGAATGTTGGGGGGGGGAGGTAATAGGGGGAGGATGGGAAGGGGAACACCCATATAGAAGGGGTTAGGGGGATGTTGGCCTGGAAACCGGGAAAGGGAATAACAATTGAAATGTAAATAAGAAATACCCAATTTAATAACGATGGAGGAAAAAAAAACCAGTTCTGCTCCGTGCCTATACGTCACCTTTTCTTGCAGACTTGTGGTAGTTCTGTGTGCCGGAAGGCTATCTACTCTTGACATCCCACAGACCTTTTTTGCTTGCTTGTGTGTTTCTTGGTTGATAATTTTTTTTCAAGGCAGGGTTTCTCCCTGGCCGTCCTGGAATTCAGTCTGTAAACCAGGCTGGCCTCTAACTCACAAATCCTCCTGCTTCTGCCTCCCAAGTGCTGGGACTAAAGGCATGCACCGTCACACCCAGACTCAACGTACCTTTCTTCTGTAAATGTTTGTATTCTCGGGCTGTGTTTTATGCAGACCGCCCATTCTTACAATCTCATTTCTTTCGTACTCGAGGATAAACTCCGAGACTCTATCACGTTTGTCGTCTTTTCTATCACATTTTGATATCTACCCCTCTTTGGTTTACTCCCCCCCCCTTCATAAACTGGGGATTTATCTTAGAATGGTTATGACAGTAAAAGCTTGATTAGTTCTGGGGTGCTACTTTCCCAGAATCCTTGATGACTGTCGAGGAATTAGTACAACCCCGAGTGCAAGGAGACTGAGTCGCTTTGTTCTTTCCTTGACTGGTAAGGACACTAACCTCTCACATCTAAAGAGCGGTTTCCCTTCTGAGCAATGGCTGTGGAAGGTTGGCAAAGAGCCCAAGGAAGCTTCCATTGCTGGAAAGTTCTCTGCTAAGTCCCTTTGGAGATTGTTTCTGGAGGCAGTTTTTGGGCCACATAGGAAACCAGTCTTACAAGTTAATAGCGCTTTCTCGAACTGCAAATTACCCCCTGCAGCTTGATTCCACCCCTTTTCCCAGGTAACGTGATTCAAATGGCTCCTTCCTACTTCCAAAGGGGAAGTACACTTGGAAGCATGCTGAAGATGGGGGTTAAGCTGGGTCTCTGTTCTCCATGTTCTCTTTTTTTTTTCTTTTCTTTTTTCTTTTCTTTTTTTCGGAGCTGGGGATTGAACCCAGGGCCTTGTGCTTGCTAGGCAAGCGCTCTACCACTGAGCTAAATCCCTAACCCCCTCTCCATGTTCTCTTAAGTTAGTCTTCTAACGGTTACCTTTGACAGCAGGGACAGGGTGCACGCACACGCACATGCACACGCACACGCACAAAGGAGGTTCCACGTTTCTGCTCTGCGTTTATGCCTGGAACCATGAAGAGAAGGTTAAGAAAAAGCCTTGAGCATTTGGGAAGAAGATAAGGTTGGAAAGACTCTGGCCTCTGAACACAGACAAGAAGGCCTCTTCCCGACTGCCTCCGGGAAGATGAGCGTTGGATCCTGATTCTCTGAGAGTTGGAGTCATCAGTGAGGATAGCGAATGGTACTTAGAACAGACTGGATGCTGTACAGTCAGGAGCAGAGCCCATGGTTCTGTTGAATTTTTTTTTTCCTTAAGCCCCATGCACTTCTAACAACACCAGCTAAAGGAAAGAAATGCCAAAATGGCTATCCCCCTGGATTTTATACATCCCCCAATTTCCTAATTGCCACAGCCACTGCCAACAATACAGACTCAATGGTGCCCCATAGGGAGAGGTCTCAGAACACACCACAGGATGGGACTGCAAATTTCAGTGATTACAAACAATTAAAGTGGGCAGCCAACGTGTAATTTTCGTTTTAGGCACGGACAGAGAATAAGAAGTGACATACTGCGTCGGAAAGGAGAGGAACAGAACTGTTTCCCTTTGTGTAAAACCCATACTAGATCAGGTTGAGATTAAAGCTAATGTGCCCTCCCTGGTTTGCTTGTAAAATTGGGGGGGGATGCAGAAATTAGTGAAATTAAATTCACAGTTGCATTAGCTTGGAATAACAAAAAAAAAGGGCCATGTGATTTTTGCATAAGCAAAACCAGGGATATTTCAGCTTGGTGGGCAAAAACGAATTTGAACATCCTGACACTGGGAGAGTCAGAGACACTGCTGGCTCTCCAGGACGGTTGGAGCGTTGGCTCCAAACGTGACGGTATCGTTCTCTCTTGCTCGTTTTTGCTTCTTCCCGAATACTGCCTTACATCGGTCTTGATGCAGCCTCCCCTTTCCATGCGTCAGAGCGGGTGTCTATCCTAAAGTGAACTGTACTCAATTCTAGAGGCACTGCTTGCTCTTCATGTTCTAATATACACTTTAAAGGCCCTGCTGTTGCAGCTACTGCTCAGACTCCAGAACGCCACTGTACTACAAACTCAGTAGTCAACCATCGCCCATGGATTGGCCTTACGACGAAGGGCCCATTTTCTAAGTTTCCCAAAAGTATCATTGGGTGGACCTGGGCTGGGACATTTAAATTTGCACAGGTTGGTCAAAGATCCCACCCCCTAGATCAAACACCTATAAGGGAAGGTTATTTAAGAATATTAGCATCTCTTCCGAATCCCTCCTTTTAGAAAGGAGCTGGGACCAGAAAACAGACATGTTGAGCATGCAAACTGCTACCTGAACATTTCACTCCCTGCTTAGGGAGTCAGATTCATTTCCTTTTTCATTCAGAAGAATTTCATGCTAAACTGAAACTCTGATAGGGTAACAACTCGTTTTTTAGACTTGTTTGATATATACATACACACACATACACACACATATATATACATCATATACATATACATTATACATAATACATACACATACACACACACTTACACATACATATACATATGTATTTGAGTACCCTGTAGCTGCCCTCAGACACACCAGAAGAGGGCATCGGATCCCATTACAGATGGTTGTGAGCCACCATGTGGTTGCTGGGAATTGAACTCATGACCTCTGGAAGAGCAGTCAGTGCTCTTAACCACTGAGCCATCTCTCCAGCCCTGATGACTCAGGTTTTGTACATTCTCAGAGCACAGGTAGATTTGGACATCATTGTACTTTTAGCAAACAGTACAAGGCTACACCAGTTCACTAAGCACTTGGCCTGAGTATAGGGTTGATTGAGCTGCATTTCTGGACATCTGTACCATTCATGCTTTGACCTGTGCTGTTTCCACAGGGACAAGACCTAGGTTAATGAATTTAGACAGGCAAGTCACGACCCCACCGCTAACTAGATGGATACCTTAGTGTGCATACTCCAACTCTATTTTCGTCCACTCTTCTGCAATCAAACATAACAGATATGTCAAAATAGCAAACAGCTAGAGCCCACGAAGGCGTTGTGGAACCCAGAGAGTAAAATGAATGAATGAATTTGTAATATAGGAACTACAACGAGCTGTACGAGAAAATCAAGGCTAACCTGAGACTTTGTTCAGTAACGTGACTTTTGCCATCAGAAAAGGACGGGTGCTTCCTATCGGTTGTTCACTCTGAAGGGACCCCTAGCTGCAGTCTTTGTGCTCCCACCGGTTGTCTACTGTCAGAGAACGGTGATGTGGCCATTGTTGTGGAAGGATTAAACCAGGAGTTATTGAATTAAACAATCCCAGGTCACTTGAAAGATGTGACCCTAAGGGGAAGACTAACGCTTTTCTACTAATCAAGCAGAATTTTCCTGCAGTCACTGTGGACTAGGGTATACAAGAATACATATTCTGACCAGATTATTTGCTCAGAAACAAATTCTTACGTATTTGCATTTGGCTTTAGGCAGGATCTCACGATGAAGCCTTGGTTGGCGTGGAACTCGCTATGCAGATCAGACTGGCCTTGGATCATAGAACTCTGCCTGCCTCTGCCCACCCCTGGGAATTGGGATTGAAAGTGTGGAGGTGCACGCCTGCCTTATGCTATTTCATTCTCGTTCGCCTTACTGATTGCCGTGGTTTTAGCACTTACCAGGTGCTAAGCAGCGTTCTTGCCGATTTCCTGAGTATTCTCACGTGTGCCGCACCATGTTTAGGGTGTCAGCCCAGTTATTTCTCCCGGCAACCTCACTTTATAAAGGCCCGGTGTTACCCTAGTTTGATAAAGCAAAGGAGAAAAGAAAATAACATAGTTCGGGTTGAGGACCCTGTATTTCTGATTCCGAAAGCATCTGCTTACATAGCTGTGGAGTGAAGCAGTCCCTGGAGAACTGGTGTCAGCAGGAGCCACCATCTTGCCACTTTTAAGGCAGGCTCTACGTCACTGTCTTTGTAACGTCTACATCTATCATGCTTTGCACAGAGCAGGAAGTGTCTCATGCCATGTTCTCGGTTAAGTCCCTTCTGGACATCAGCTGACTCCTTCAGTAGAAGACCCTGCAAGAACCCCTGAGGTAACTCAACTCAGCTTAATGTGGCTCAGGCCAGCCGGGGACTTTTATTTTGAACTGTCCCTTCTCCAGTGAGTCTTGTCCTATCCTGGGGCACCTCTAGGCTCCTGTTCTTGGGAGGTTTGGGCTTAGCTGTCAAAACTTCCTCAAAGTGTTTGGAATTTGCTCTAATGTCCCCTACGATCCTGTTAATGTCCAAGTTCCTCGGACTGTTACTCAAATTTTCTTTTCTTTTCTTTTTTTCTTTTTTTTTTTTTTTTTTTTTTTTTTTTGGTTCTTTTTTTTGGGAGCTGGGGACCGAACTCAGGGCCTTACGCTTTCCTAGGCAAGCGCTCTACCACTGAGCTAAATCCCAACCCTCAAATTTTCTATATCCATTCTAGTTTACACAGCAGTTTCTAAAAGATACGGGTAAACCAGGTGATGGCGGCGGACACCTCTAATCGTCTAATTCTTTCTTTGGGAGGCAAAGAAAGAAAGATGACTGAGAGTTCCAGAATGCCAGGGCT
The DNA here is from genome assembly GCF_011064425.1 of Rattus rattus. NCBI lineage: Eukaryota > Metazoa > Chordata > Mammalia > Rodentia > Muridae > Rattus > Rattus rattus. The sequence continues at coordinate 55,756,653 of NC_046168.1, read as the reverse complement.
ATACAGAGAAACCCTGTTTTGAAAATCCATTAAACAAACAAACGAACAAGCAAACAATAAACAGGCAGGAAAATGTTTCAGATAGGGACCGTAAGTGTGTCAATTTATCCTTGTAAATCGGTTTCCTTTTGTTTTTTATTGCCGTTCATTTTAAGCGATACATCTTTTTCTCTAGCATTTTTTTTTTTTTTTTTTTTTTTTTACTGAAAAGTAAGTGCGGATTTCATCTGGTTTTTCCTCCTTAACATTTGCCGTGTCCCTTCAAACCACGGTCTTGTATCCTGTTTAGTTGTGGAAATTTTCAGTTACCATTTGAATTCATTACTATTATTTATTTGACATTTTCTTCTGGAACTCTTATGAGATACTTATGAGATCTGTATCTCACTGAATCTCACCTATTCATAATCCTCGCCTTCATTATTCTTTAAAATTTTAAAACGCATTTTGCACTACATTCTGAATGACAGCTCACACAGCAATCTCTGCTTATGACCTACTAAATATTTATCATCAACGTTCACATTTTTATAGCCATATTTTTAATAAATGTTTGTCATGCGTATGGTTCTTACTTCTGACTACACCGAAATTTGTTTTGAAATTTGTCTTTTTAAATAGATTTTAAGCCGGGCCCTGTAGCCTTAGGCTTTGCTTGGGAGGGCCGAAGCAGGAAGCTCATAACTTCAAGGTGAACTTGGACCTCTTGGTGAGACCCTGTTCCAAAATACAGAGTAAAAGGAAGAACTGGGGGTCGGGGGTAGGGGTTGCTCATATAGAGGCACAGAGTAGAGTGGAGGGCCCATCATGCACTGCAGGAAGGCTCTTCCGGTTGTGATGTGCTCTCTTCGATCTTTCCCAGCTTGGCTCTGCAATGCCTTCCTAAAGAAGTAACTTCGCATTTCAGTTGCTGATCCTGACGCGGTGCCCCTTTTTTGGGGGTTAACGTTGCTTTCTACCATTTCATTTCAGTTTGTAAGCTCATTTCGACGGATGTCTGTTTATGTAGCTTTTGGTTCATCTCTGTTTACTGCTCAGCAGGTCTGTGGGTTTCTCTCCGCCTGTACCCAGCAGTTCCTATGGAACCAGCCAGCGTTCCTGCTGCGGTCTAAGCATGCTTCCGGTGCTTCAGATGGAGGGGCAGGGCCAGTGGCGTTCTGGAGTTCCTGACTGTTGGCTGTGCTCCCGGCTCTCTCCTTCCTCATTTTCCCAGTTTATCAAATCAGCAGTCTTACACCTAATCCAACAACAACTTCTCCTTAAGCATCTTTTCACATTCAGGTAAAATATTCTTACCTTAACACGTCGCCCAACATGCGGCCATTTGGCCCGGGATACCCTGCAGGAGCTGAAATCACTATATGGATGCTGCCTGGAATCCAGGAACCCAGGCAGCCATACTATTGCCCTATGTACTACCTGAGCTCTGTGTTCTGTTTCTGGGTCAGGGAGCTTTTGATTTTGTTTTTGAAGCTACGTTAGTTTCATTTTTGTCATCGTCCACTACGGCCGTGCTTTAAGATAAAGGCAGTGCTTCAGAACTTACTATCTCCCCTGGAACAACACAGAGAGATGGCCGTAAAGAACTGCAAGCTGCAGCCTGAGAGATCCACTGGTCACTGGATCAGGTCACTCTGCATCCATCAATCAAAGGATGAAGAAGGGCCAACCCTCGGGAATACTGATCCCTCTTCCAGTGCTAGGTTTACCCTTGACCTTGTCATCTCAGACCCTTAACCCCTCACCTCCACTGACCTTACCCTCTGTCTCACCAAGCCCCAGACAAAGCAAAAATTTTAATTCCCTATTTTTACGGTGAAGGATGATGTTCAAGAGAGATGTTCCTCAGATCGAATATTAGGATGTATACTTTGCTATATTGCTTAAATGAAGCCATGTTTATACATATACATATATACATATAATAAAACAGTAAATATAAGTAAGATACTAAATGGCAAAATATAAATATTAGAATCTAAAAAATATAAAGTTCCATATTCATGTATGCAGAGTATAGGGTTCCACATGTTGGTCTGCACTCATTTGCTTTTCTGTTGCTGTGATAAAAACCGTGGCCAAAAGCAACACAGGGAGGAAAGGTTTTATTTTAGCTTTTGACTTTCGGTTCATACCCCCAACATTAACGAAATTCAGGACAGGGACTCTAAGCGGTGACCTGGAGGCAGGAACTGAAGCAGAACCCATGCAGGAGCTCTCCTTAGTCACCAGCTTTCTCCCTTAGGCTCAGTCCCCAAACCCTCTGCCTAGGGATAGTGCCACCCAGAGTGGGCTAGACCTTCCTACCTTAGTCATCAGCTGACACAAAGCTCTATTCAGTGGTTTCTCAACCTTCCTAATGTGGGTGACCTCTGACCATACAATTATTTCGTTGCTACTTTGTAACTGTAATTTTGCTACTGTTACGAATCATAATTGCAGCAGATAGGCGACCCCCAAGGAGGTTGTGACTCACACGTTGAGAATTGCTCAATCTGACTGAGGTAATTCTTCAGTTGAAGTTTCCTCTTCTCAAGGGCTAAATTGTGTCAAGTTGATGATAAAACAAACTAGCCTATGGTCTCTGTGTTTACCTATGAGCTTCCAGACAACCAGAGTGAATAAATGATTGGCTATGTAGTTCTTCTCACAAAGATAATCCTTCCCACTTCTTTAAGATAAGTAAACCTAGGATTTCATTGTTAATTGTGTGTACCCACGTGGACAAGTGAGGACCCAAAGAAAGTTCTGGATCCCTGGAACTGGAATTACAGGCTGTTGTGAGTCGCCCAATGTGAGTGCTGGGAACCAAACTCAGATCTTCTGCAAGAGCAGCATATGCTCTTAACCACTAAGCCCACGAGTAAGCTTTTGGGGCAGGAAATTCTACCATACAATTCTCCAACCATGTGCAATGCCTCAGCAAGGGACAAAGGGAGGTGAGGTAGAAGATGCCTTCAGCACCTTTGACCTCGGTGAGCAAGGCAAGAGTCAGAGGTCCTCCTGAGGAAGCCCTCAGACGCAGTGTCCTGGGAAAGGGCAGAGTTCAGGTAAACTCGGGCATTCATCTTAAGGAGATGCTCTTTAACTCTCTCAGAACTACATCCTCTTGTGCATCTGAGAGAGCCTTCTGAACCTTGGATTAGATTCCTGGGACCACAGGGTGAGAGGTGAATTTCCTTATTAGTCATTACCAGCTGGAGGAAGGGGAGGGGTGTGGATTAACAAATTACCTGCTCTAAAAAAAAAAAAAAAAAAAAAAAAGGAAAAGGGAAACAGAACAGAACAGAACAAAAAACCAAATGGAACAGCTGGGGAGGAGGAAGTAGTAATCTGGCTGTGGAGACCCCTGACTGTAGGAGGTCATACCTCCAGGGCCTTCTTCCTTTCTCGTCTTCACCTCTAACTTTGTGTTCCATACCTGCTTTCCCTCTGTGGGACAACACAGATGGCTAAAGAGAAAAAAAAATCCTTCTAATGGCAGGTTTGTCCCTTGACTCTGTTCCTTGGTCCTCCCCTGCACCGACCTCTGTTACTAGGCCCCATGGTACTTCAGCAACAGTAGCATGCTCCCAGAGTGTAGAGTCCTAGTCGCTGTTCCCAGGACCCTGGCTACACATTCTTGGGCTTTTCTGTGCACTCTGATCCACAGATTCTGTTGTTTTTCACTAGCACATCATGAGCTTCATCCTCTCCTTGCCTTGGTAGAAGCTGTGATCCATCACTGTCCTGGTTTGATTGCCCCACAGTTGACCTTGAGACAAAGGTTTGAGTGTAATTGTTGGTGTGTGTGTGTGTGTGTGTGTGTGTGTGTGTGTGTGTGTGTGTGTGTGTGTGTGTCTGTGTGTGTGTGTGTGTGTGTCTGTGTGTGTGTCTGTGTGTGTGTCTGTGTGTATGTGTGTGTGTGTCTGTGTGTGTGTGTGTGTGTGTGTGGTGTGTGTGTGTGTCTGTGTGTGTGTGTGTGTGTGTGTGTGTGTGTGTGTGTGTCTCTGTGTGTGTGTGAGCCCAGGAGGCGTAGAAATCCAGTCAGGGAAGTAAGGGAACACCAAGCTGTATGCACATAGAACACTCCACCTGTCACTGCTGAAGGTTCCTCTCAGGCACAATGCTTCCAGCTTGCACTGATTGGGTTGAAAACTGCAGGCTGATACAAGAAACTAACATGTATTAGTATTGGAAATTTAAAAGGTGAGCTGGGCTGTGGATGGCTGGTATGACCACTTTTGTGGTGGCACCTTTGTCCTAGCCCTGTTGAGCATAGTCTCTGCCACGGCTGAGTGACTGTGGCTAGAGGGAGACCCAGACCTTCTGACTAGTCACACATTAAAATGTCCACCACCGACTACTGAATCTTAGGTAAGTTTGTTTTTAGTTAAATCAATTTCATGTTCCCTTATCTCTTATTAAACTTGCAAACTTCCTTCTCATATGTATGCTTCCTGCTCCTTTCAAAGAGCCAATAAATGCTTCAAGAAGAGAGGATCCACGTTTGTCCCAAGAATTCTGAACACCTAACGTCCCATGTACTCTCTTCCTTCTCAAGTCCTTCCAGCTCAGCACGTTGCCTTCTTTTCATGGATGACGCCCTCAGCAACCTCAGTGAGCAAGGTGAGGACCAGAGATTCTCCTGAGGAAGCCCTCAGTCACAGTGCCCACCGGCTGGCAAAGGACAGAGTTCAGGTAAACTCAGGCATTCATCTTAAAGATGTTCTTTAATGCTCTCAGTCCTGCATGCTTCTCTGCATCTGAGAGAGCCTCATATCTGAATCTTGCATTAGATTTCTGTGGCCAAGGGTGAGACTTGAATTTCTTTATTAGTCATTTTATTGTTGTTGCAGATGACAGAAATGACCATTACCGTTTTTAGATTTTTCTGCCAGGAAAATCTAACGCCACGGACACACTGTATATCTGTTGATAGACTACATGCGTATGTTCTCTGTGCACGAGATAAAGAAAACCCAGTGTTGCTCTCATTGAGTACACATGTGGCACTGGACCATCAGTGTTGTTCTTTGTCTGTCAGGCATTGGTTCCCACTCCTCCACTTCAGGACAGCATCTCTGCAGTATACACCCCTTCTCCTACAACATCTTGTATGTTCCATATTACTATTAAAGTCTCCCCTCAGGGAAGCTGAGGCAGGTCTGTGAGTAAAGGCACCTGTCGTGAAAACCAACTGGGGTCCCTCCCCTGGGGAGCACATAGAGGTGGAATGAGAGAACCAACTCCACAGTGTTGTCCCCTGAACTCTACTTGTACCCTGTAGTGCATGCCCACATGTGTGCATAGCACACACACACACACACACACACACACATACACACACACACACATACACACACACACAAGCACACTTGAAATGAACAAATTAATCTTATTTATTGCTTTATTTCCCTTCATTGGATTGTCCTATTTCCCTTTACAAAATAACATTGGAAGATTCTGTATAGATGTTGTGCTGGCCAATAGGCAACATCTCCCACTTGACGTGTGAGTGCAGAAGTGTCCAGATGTCTCCAGCCATAGCTTGGTCTCAGCAGGGCTTCGCATCAGCTTATGCAGAGAAGACCCATGAAAGTCAGGTGTCAGAGGCTCCAACCCACTGCTGCTTAGCGGAACTGGGTGACCGCTCACATGTCTTCACTCGGTGTGTATATCTGTCTTCACTCTCATTAGAAATGTTTGCTGATCTTGGGCAAATTTCTTGCCCTCTGGGGACTTTTGTGGTTCAGGAGAAGAATAGGTTCTTTGTGGGACTTTTAGAAAACTAAATGTGACAATTGAGCTAGTGTCTTGGACCCCTTAATGCTCTATTTCGTGTTTATCCAGGAGGGAAAACATATAATCCATGTCAGAATATGTATACTTGGAATGACTACAGACCAACAGGAAACTCTCAGGGTGAAAACTGCGGATCGACACAAGGAACTAATGTGCATTGGTATCGAAAACGTCAAGGCGAGCTGAGATAGGGAAGGCCAATATGGTCACTTTTATGGAGGCACCTTTGTCCTTGTAAATGTTCATAGATGCTTTATTTGAAAAAAAGAAAGAAAGAAAAAGAAACACTTTACACATTGATGATTGGGCAAATTGTAACCTGTTCATACAATACAATAATATGTAGCAATTTAAAAAAGAACTTTTGGCAAATGTGTAACCGTTCCCGGCAGAGGCGATCCCATGAGCATAACCACCCAGGAACTATCTTTAGATGAAAGACACACATTAGCTTATTTTTAAAATGTCTTCACTACCTCAAAGGCTGGGCACTCCTAAACCTTCCCCTGCTATCCCCCAACCATCTAGGAAGTGGCCACTTATGCAAATCTCACCTGGATGGTTGGCTTTCTCTCCTGCTGCTATTGAGTCCTATCCTTCTTCCCTGCGTTATGGAGAAATTCTTGTTCCTCTGCATCCTCTAAGAGTTCCACCCTGTGCCCAGCCATTGGCCATTGACATCTTTATTGATTGATCAAAAACCAACAGGGGACAAGGACCTTCAGTGTCTGGACATGCAGATTCCCATGAGTCAAAGCATTAGAACCAATCTCCAACACAAGTGCATAGAGGAATGAGCATTAACAGCAGGTGACAGAGGGTGGCCGTTTTCCTCTTGCAGCCTTCCTCCCTGGCACTGCCTATATGGCCAGTTGAGCTGGAAGTTCGTCAAGGGCACAGCACCTTACACTGCTTTGTGCTCTTCATCATGCATTGCATGGCACGTCGCTTATCGTGTAAATGTGGGTGCATGTACCCACACACACTCACTCTCTGCATTCTCTCCCTCTCCCTCTCCCCTTCCCTCTTTCCCTTGCTCCCTCTCCCCTCTTCCCTTGAGACAGACTCCCTCACCCAACCTGAAACTTGCCACTTTGTTTAGGCTACCTGGCCAGCAAGCTTCGGGGATGCTGGTCTCAGCCTCCCAGTGTTGGGGTTTCAGGCACATGTAGCCACACCTAGCTTTATATGCAGATGCTGGGATTTGAACTCAGGCCTTCATGCATCCATAGAAAGCACTCTTACCCACTGAGCCTTCTTCCTAGCCCCATAGAACCTTACTTTTCATACTTCCATGGTTCTTTACTGAGCTCAAGGAGGAGACAGAAAGATTTCCAAAGCAAAAGCAGTTAAGGACCTTCTTGGTTGAAGTGTCCTTAAGTTAGCACTCTTAATCAATATAGTGGTAAGGGCTGGAGGTTAGCTCAGTGGTAGAGTGCTTAGGTAGTGTATAAGAGGCCCTTGATTTGGTCCCTAGCATCACAAAAAAAATATATATGGTAAAAATACACATAGTACAAAATGTTATATAATACTATAGTATACATATTATATATGTGGTAAAGCAGCATTGTTTTAAAAGTATATGATGCTACAGTATCCATACCATGTAGTATAGACACAGTACAGATAGCATATCGTATAGAGAGTAGCATGCTAATGACAGACACCAGCGCTGAGACTTAGAGTTATTTATTTATTTATTTATTTATTTATTTATTTATTTTTGGTACCTATTCTTTGGAAGAAGTAATTCATTAAAGCTGTCATATATATATATATATAATACTGATTTTCCCCCCTTTGTCTGTATCTCATCGACTTTCCGATTTAATCCTTGCAAGTGAAGAACTAAGCACGAGTAACATTCTGTGGCCTCAGAGATCAAAGGACTTTTCATTCGTCTATTTGTTCAATAACAAAATTAAATCATTAAAGAGCTGGAGAGATGGCTCAGTGGTTAAGGGAGGGCACCGGTTGCTCTTCCTGAGGGCCCAGGTTCGATTCCCAGCATTCACGTGGCAGCTCACAAGTGTCTGTAACTCCCCTTCAGAGAGAACTGGCTTTCTCACATAGACATGCAGGCTGGCAAAACACTAATGCACATAGAATAAAAGTAAATAGATCTTTAAAACAATAGGAAGTTGAGTGTGGTGGTGCATGTCTTTAGTCCCAGCACTGAGGAGGCAGAGACGGGCAGATATCCATGCATTCAAGCCCAGTCTGGTCTACAGAGTAAGTTCCAGGACAGCCAGGGCAATACTGAGGAGCCCTGTCTCAAAACCCAAAAATCGAAGTTAAGTTGGGACCAAATGAAAGCTATGATTAAGAGACACACATACTTGATTCTGATAGAAAACCTGTGAGGTAAGCAACCCATGAACCCCTCTCTCTGTCTCTCATGTCACTCAGTGAATGTTTGGTTGTGCCTTAAGCAGAGGAATTTTCTAAAAGGGCAGTCAACCCCTCGACAGTGGGGTCCCTCTCTGTTCAGCTCCCTCTCCTCCTATTATGTCTGCACCTTTGTGTTTATCTGGCTCCCTCCTTGGCCAACTTTAATATTGTGAGCTGCTGTTTCCCGTCCTGACCGCCAAGGCGAACTGTCTCTTCTAGAGAATGACACACCCACAAGCACCAGAGACCATGCCCTCTCTTTGACTTCCCCATAGAGCGCTCATCGCGATACGGAGCGGGCATTCAAGGATATTTGCTAACTAAGCAAGTGCAGGAGGACAACAGGGCTCCTTGGCGTCTTTTAATCTGAGTCATTGGAATGCCATTCATCAGACAACCATTGGGTGAATGTAACCAGACATTAGTTTGGTGAACCAGTGTGTGCATGTAACTACTGATCTCCATACTTAGTCAATAAGAATGATGATGGTGATGATGATGATGATGATGATGATGATGATGATGGCGGTGTCATGGACATCATACTGAAGAGACAGAGAATTGGAAGAGCAGGAGCACTTCCTGGCAAAATTACCATTTTAAAAGCGGCAGAAGATTGGCAACAAAGCTCTGAAGTATGGTGTTTGTCTAGCATGGGCCTTGAATTTGATCTTTAGTGCGGAAAAGAAAACAAAAGGCAGTGGAGAACATAGAGGAATGCTCGCGGCAGCATTTTTCCTAAGAAGCAAAAAGTGGAAAGGCCCCAAAAGTCATGATGGCTCTGTAAAATTCGGCATCTTGGTAATCAAAAAATTTGCACACACTGTAAGAAGAGTGGACCTTGAAAATACTCTCCCAAGTGAAAGAGGCCGTACACACCCACCCACCCTCATACCATGGCCCCCATTTCTACAACTCATTTGGAATAGATGTGAAAAGCAGACAGCTGGCCAAGTTGAGGATCAATGGGTTTAATGAAAATATAAAATTGTCAGGGGGACAGCTCTGCGATGCATGAGAATTCAGAGAATTAGACATTTTAAATGATTAAGTTGTATGGCAAGTGAAATAAATATCAATAAAACTGTTGTTTAAACACTGTAGAAGCTAGGCATATGGTAGACATCTGTAATCCCAGGAAACAGTAGCTGATGCCTGACTAACACTGCAAGACCCTGCTTCACCTTAAGCAAAGCAAACCAAAGCCACTGTGTCCTTTGCCTGACTCCAGGGATTAGCCTGACTGGGGTGGGCGGGGCGGGGTGGTGAGCAAATGAAGAAAAGAGAGACACAGACACATGAGCAGAGAAGCTGGGATCAGGTGGACCAGCTCTCTAATGGAGAAACCCTTGCACCCTGGAAGCTCAGGGTGTTTATTATATGCAGTTAAACAGAAAGGTGGATTATTGTACACAGCTGAACAAAAGGGTAGGGTCATTATGGACTGATGAACAAGGAGGCGGGGCTTATGGTGCAGAGCTGGATCAAGGAAGCAGGTCTAACTAACTAGGAGCAGGCCCTGTAGGGACCAGTCTGCAGGCTGTAAACATTTGGCAGGAGAGAGCTATGGTAGACATTTGTGTGCACATATTTAAACTGCACCCAGATCAGAGGAAGGCTTTGCCAGCTCTCTGACCCGTTCCCAGGGGCATGGGGCTTTGCCATTTTCCCATAGGTCAGGGGTTATAGAGTCCTTGATATGGTTGTGCCATATCAGCAACACACAGCCATTCACTCAAGGCTACCTCAGCTCTCCACACAAAGGGGAAGTCGTAGAGACTATTTGTCACAAAAGATCTGACTATGCTGTGGAAAATATTTTTAGATGATTTTAAGTTGTGCTTACTAGTAATTGATAAACTATGTCTCTAAAGCCCAGGTCTTTGAAACCTTATATAAACAGAATAGAAAACCTCGGTCAATGCCAAGAGGTCAGTATTGAAGGATGCTGAAGACGCCAGCAATAGTGATTCTGTGTGGTGATGAACTCGGGAGGAAGCTGCAAGTGAGGTGAGTGAAAAGAGGGATTGAAGGATGCAGTGCAGTTAAGACAGCAAGAGTTCGGTAATGGATGTGGACACGAGGAGAGCACCCTTGAGAGACTTGGTATATTTGGTGCTGCTTCTCTTTGGCCGGCTGCCCCAGGTAGAACGCCTGCATCTCCAGTCTCGTAGTAGTCACATGTGGCGGGCAGAGTCTGAGCCGGCGCTTGGGGTGAGATTCCGGTTCTGTTCTCATCTTTGTTCACATTCCAGCCACTGTCTACCTACTGTGCACCAGACTCTGGTCCTAAGCCTGGTGAAGCAAAGTTCAAAGACGGAGCACTCCATCTTGGAGCTCCCACTCTTGCGGGAGAGACGAAGGAGGGAAGAAAAGAAACACACATGGATAAAGAGGACTATGATGGGGAAGGGCCCTCAGCCATCTGGAGGAATATGAAAGGAAGGGGTGGGGAACCTGGGATTGTGTTATTTCCATGTCAATATCTTGCTGCCTGCATGCAGTCACTCTATTGCAGTTCAAGTCCATAATGCATTCACCAAGGACACAGCCGCAACCACTAGATTACTTATTTTTCTTCAGGGACCGAATCTGAGAGAGAGAGAGAGAGAGAGAGAGAGAGAGAGAGAGAGAGAGAGAGAGAGAGAGAGAAAGAAAGGAAGGAAGGAAGGAGAGAGAGAGAGAAAGGGAGGAAGGAAGGAAGGAAGGAAGGAAGGAAGGAAGGAAGGAAGGAAGAAAGAAAGAAAGAAAGAAAGAAAGAAAGAAACTTAAGAGAGGAGAGACTTTGGCCTACAGTTTGGGAGACACAGTCCACAGTTACACAGAGAGCATGATGGTTGGGGTTGTGTACATAGTGGTGGAAGCCTGTGGTGTGGCTTGTTACATTTCTACAGATCTACAAAAAGAGAGCCAAGTCATAGGGAGGCTTGCCTGCAGAACTCGGGGTCTCCCCTGTGTCCTAACAGCTAGGCTCCACATCCAAAAGGGTCTGCAGCCTCTAAGTCGTGCTACTAGCTGGTGACCAAGTGCTGAAATACATGAGCCTGTGGGCTACATTTTAGGTCCAAACTATAACAATTACAATCTAATTTCATTATCGAAGAAATTCCGTAGCCAGGAATAGTCAGGGTCTCTCCTGCTCCGTCCCTTCCAGATCTTGCAGGGGTTAATCTATTGCGTGTGTAGATTTGCATGGTTTGAATTGATTAATGTGAGTGGATGCAGACGGTATGACGCCTTTGCGACTTGCTTCTTTCAGTTAGAATAAGGTTTCAAGTGTTGTGGTGGTTTGAATATGCTTGGCCCATGAGAAGTGGCACTATTAGGAGGTATGGCCTTGTTGCAGGAAGTATGTCACTGTGGAGGTGAGCTTTGAGATTTTGGTGCTCAAGCCCCACCAAGTGTGGAAGAGACCCTTAAGATGACAGTCTCCTCCTGGCTTCCTCTGGATCAAGGTGTAGGATTCCCTGGGGACCGTTGGTACATGCCAGTAGGATTTGCTGAGGGTGATTTGAACACCGAGGGCCTGGCTCAAGAGGTTTCAGAGGAGAAGAATTTTAGTATGTTGCCTAGAGACCATTCTTAGGATGTTTTGGTGAAGAATATGGCCACTTTTTGCCCTTGTCTGAAGAGTCTGCCTGAGGCTAAGGTGAAGAGTTTCAGATTAATCGTGTTGACAAAGGAAGTCTCAGAAAAGCCTGACGACGACTTGGTCTGGTTCACTCTCACGAAGAGACACTAGAACCGAGGCAACTCTTTATAAAAGCAAATATTCAATTAGCGTTGGCTTACAGCTTCAGAGGTTCAGTCCATTATCATTGGGGCACTGTGCAGGCAGATATGGTGCTGGAGGAGCCAAGAATTCTATACCTTTATTCAGAGGCAGCCAGGAGGAGTGACACTTCCACACTGGGCAGAGCTTGAGCACCAAAATTTCAAAGCCTATCTACACAGTGACACACCTCCTCCAACAAGCTACTTCACCTGAAAGTGCCACTTCTCATGGACCAAGCACATTCAAACCTCCACAAGTTTTAATATCCACTCATAGTATAATGTCTCAGATCCTTTATTGCTTTTGGTGGATAAGCCATTTGTGCTTATGCACTTATTTATTGACTCTTACAGTATTGTTACTGGGCTGGAGAGACGGCTCAATGGTTAAGGGCACTGACTTCTTTTCCAGAGGTCCTGAGTTCAATTCCTGGCAACCACATCATGACTCACAACCATCTGTAATGGGATCCCAAGTCCTCCTCTGCTGTGTTTGAAAAGAGTGACAGTGTACTTACAAACATAAGTAAATTGGACTGGAGAAATGGCTCAGAGATTAAGAGTACTGTCTGCTCTTCCAGAGGTCCCGAATTCAATTCCCAGTAACCACATGGTGGCTCGCAACCATTTATAATGAGATCTGGTGCCCTCTTCTGACCTACAGGCATGTATGTAGGCATAATGCTGTATATATAACAAGTAAATAACTAAAAAAGAAAAGAATATTGCCGGGGTTGGGGATTTAGCTCAGCGGTAGAGCGCTTGCCTAGCGAGCACAAGGCCCTGGGTTCGGTCCCCAGCTCCGAAAAAAAAAAAAGAAAAGAATATTGCCACTGTAGATACTGTACAGTGTGGATGTACATTGCCATTTTTCATGAATGTATGCCTAGAAATAAAACTTCTGGGTTTCATATTAATTTTGTTTAATTATCAGATAATTGCCAGATTTCTTTCAATGGTGACTGCACTATTTCACATTCCCATCAACAGTCTGTGAGGGTTGCAATTTCTCCACGTCCTTAGTAACATTTGATTCTCTGTCTTTGAGATCCCAGCCGTGCCAGTAAGTATGACATATTCTCGTCATATCCTTTGTACCTCAAAGACAACCTGGCACCGGGAGATGTCCAGCTTACTTGCTGAGTGCATTTGAGAACAAGCTGGATGCTATGCGTTGGGTCCGTGATGCTGACCCAAAGCTTATGTGTTGCAAGGCTCGATCCCTGGTGCAGCAGCCGCCATATTTGGAGGCGGGGCTTTTGTGGGGGAAGAGATTCGTCATGGCGGCTCCCACTCTAGTGGATAGTGCAATGATGTGGTCATAAGTAATGGACTGTCTGGATGATGGACACTTCGGGTGTGATGGACACTTCAGGTGTGGTTTGAAGTGTAGATGGAGGCCACTGAGAGGATGGAGACTAGGGCCTTGCTGGATGAAGGTCACTGCACTCTTTGAAGGTGTACTCATGAAGGTGAGATCTTGTCCCTGCCCCTTCTCTCTCTAGTTGCTCTCCTTTTCTTTGCTTTCTGGCTGCCATGTTGTGAGCAGCTTTGCTTCAAGTGTTCCCCCATTTGATGCTCGGCCTTGCCAGGAACTCAGAATGGGGTCAAATGACATGAACTAAAACCCCTGGCATCTTTAACAAAACCAACTCTTTCCTCCTTGGCTGACTTTCTGATGCGTTTTGTTGCCCGGATGAAAAGCAAACATGGTAGACTTTTCTCATTGGCACACTCTCTGGTACTGTATTTCGTTTCTTTGTAGAGTTCCTTAAACATGCCAGAGAAAAGCAGATTCCCAATTACAAAACAGAAACCTTTAAACGTCAGCTCCTCACCTTCCCAACCCTTCCTACGGAAGCAGAGCACACCTTACAGCCCACACACGGTTGGTCAGTCTGATGGGTCTGCTTACACACTATAAGAGATCTTCCAGATTGTGATAAGGAGTTGTAGCTCTGTCCTGGAAGATAAGGTAGTAATGTCCGCTTTGCGTTTAGACGATACTACTCTGTTAGAAAGCCTGGCAGCAGGTGTGAGGTTGGACTGAGGTGAGATCAGTGTCAGGAAGTTAAGGAGCTACAGCAGTATTTCTACTCCATGGTGACAGCGGGGACCAAAGCAGACAGCCTGGAGAGGAGGTGCTGGGTGAGTCTGAGAGACACCAAGGTAGTAGAGCTTTTGTGATACGCAGGAGGCAGCTCACAGATGACTCTAAGGATTCTGTTCTACGTACAGTGAGTGGTGATGTTATTTATGCATATGCTTACTTGACAGTTACCTAGTGCTTATTCTGGTGGGGCCTGGCTCTGATGCCCCAGACAAAGCGAAGCTGGCCTACCCTTGCTGCAGCACCAATGGCTGTTCGAATATTCTTGGCCCAGGGAGTGGCACTATTTGGAGGTGTGGCCTGGTAGGTGTGTCACTGTGGGCTTTAAGACCCTCACCCTAGCTGCCTGAAAGTCAGTCTTCCACTAGCAGCCTTCAGATGAAGATGTAGAACTCTCAGCTCCTGCACCATGCCTGCCTGGATGCTGCCACGCTGTTGCCTTGACGATAATGGACTGAACCTCTGAACCTGTAAGCCAGCCCCAATTAAATGCTGTCCTTATAAGAGTTGCCTTCGTCATGGTGTCTGTTCCCAACAGTAAAACCCTAACTAAGACACTGTCCATCAGTATCATCAGATACATACTCAAAACTTTTAGGAAGTAATATTTTGCTCCATCCCGTATGCCACACAAGACTTATTTAAGTCTTTTATACCTCACTTGCTGAGACAAACCAGCTTTATGCACTGAGTTTCTCTCTGCTACTTCTAGACACTAGGGCATGGGACCTGGGTTTCTAAGCTGCTCTTGAAAACTTTGGAATGGTACATCTATAACCTAAGGGGAAGTTAATTCACCATGGGATCAACTTCGGCCAACTGAGTGTAAAGTTCCTTCTTTCTTCAATGTCCCAAAGCTTGACTTCTCCATCCCGATCACTTGGCGATGTCCTAGGAGAGGAAGGCTGTACTTTCTTCAAGGCTGGTCCTGGATCTTTGTTAGTACAAACCGCTAACAGGATCTTCCTTGGCTTCTCATCTCAGTACGGATGCCTTGGACCCATACCTTCTAAAGAAAGCACCAGGACTTACATCTTGTCTCGTGTTCTGTTTTCTAGGGAACTGATCAAAGATACACACAGTTGGGGTAAAAACATTATCAGTTTGTCCCTCCATCAGATAATACACAGTTCCTCCAGCAAAATGTCTTTGTCCTAGCTAAGGACTGTTTACCATAAGGGCAATTGAGGCTCATTAATTCAGTCATTAGGTCACTGATTATGTAGGCACTGTCAGCTACAGTCAACCATCTTCATCAGAGCAATTAGACCAAGATGATTGACTCCCCAAGTGTCACACACTTATCCTGCCTAAGTGCAGCCTGGCTCAGCCAATATGGTCACACAGACCATTATAATTGAGGCATAAGGCCCTATTGTTGACATCTGACTAGCATATTATTTTCCTTCACAAAGAACTTTAAACAATCTGTATATTGTTCTCCCACGATTTAGACTTGGCTTTTGTTTAGCTTTTTCCAAACATGTAAATCTTTGATAATGTTCAAATGCCTTGATGACAGGAATGTACTGTAACTGTACTGCAATTTTCCAAGTATCAATTCAACAATCATTTGAGTTATCTAATGACCAATTAATCTAATGATTGTTTGTGGGTTTAACATGTAAATAGGCATGAGAACCACAGCTTGTTTTATACCAGTCTTCTCCCAACCAGAGTCTTATAATCTCTAATTCTCAAAAACCCTACCTCTAGATCTCACTTTTTTCTTTTTATTGAAAATAGATTTTTTTTCTCACATAACTATATCCAGATCAAGGTCTCCCCTCCCCCTACTCCTCCCAGTTCCTCTCCACCTCCTCTCCCGTCTGGATCCACCCCCTTTCTGTCTCTCATTAGAAGAAAACAAAGAGGCTTCTAAGGGACAAAAGTAAAATAAAATAGATCAAACAAAAACAAACAAATTGGAATAGGACAAAACAAATGGACGGGAGGAGCCAAGCCCGAGAGAAAGAAAAGAGATGGGGAGAGGAAGAGAGATTAAATTAAAAAAAATAAACAAAACAAACACATAAACAAAAAACAACTATCCCTGACATGACAGTCAGGAGACAAGGAAACTCCCAAAATGTCATCAAGTTGGCTTTCTTGGGCCATCTACTGCTGGCTATATGGTCTACCCTTACGAGTCGTTTGTTTTCTCAGTGAGACTCCCTTGGAGAAAATTTAATTTTCATTTCTAAGTGAGGCCTGTGACCACTTCTCCTTTTTGCTCTAGGACCTTATCTGGTGCAGACCCATGCAGACCTATGCACTCTGCCTAGGCATCTGTGAGCCCATGTGCCAGCTGTAGGAGCACATCTGGTGCAGACCTGTGCACTCTGCCTAGGCATCTGTGAGCCCATGTGCCAGCTGTAGGAGCACATCTGGTGCAGACCTGTGCACTCTGCCTAGGCATCTGTGAGCCCATGTGTCAGCTGTAGGAGCACATCTGGTGCGGATCTGTGCAGGCTGCCTTGGCATCTGTGAGTTCCTGTACGTCAATCCTGCTGTACTTAGGGGCTCTTGGTTCTTTGGTGTCATCTGTCTCCTCTGGTTCTTACACTCTCTCTGCCTCTCTTTCCTTGGGTGTTAAGCCCCAAAGGGAGACATCTTGTTTAGGGCTGAGTGTTCCAAGGTCTCTCACTCTGCCTATTTCCTGGCTATGGCTCTCTGTTCCCATCGGCTGCAGGAGGAATCTTTGAGGAAGTTTCTCAGGATGGCTGAGCAAGGCACTGATCTGAGTTTAGCAGAATGTCGGTAGGAGTCACTACATCCTTTAGCAAACAGTATTTGTTTTCACCTAGGTCCCTGGGTAATCTAATCTGATTCTTGGTCACCCAGGGTCATCATTGGGTATAGGTTCCCTCTTGTGGAGTGGGTCTTGTGGAGTAAATCAGACATTGGTTGGTCAGTCCCACAAGCTTGCACCACCATACCTTGCAGGCATCTACATTTCTCCTTTGGTAGTATGCAGTGTACCTTCCAGAACCATGAACACCAGTCCGTAAGGCTATAGGTAGGCACCAGCTTTCTCATTTCAACAAAAGTCAGTATGTCTTCTAAGTTCTAATTTTCAAAAACTTTACCTCAGTCCCCTCCCCCTCAGAGAGGGAGTGCGTCAAAAGAATGAGAATATTCAACCAATGCTTTTATGCTAGGTGCATAACAAGTGCCCAATGGATACCTGCTAGTTGAATTTAACTTCTCTCTGGTGTGTGTAGGTATGTGTCAACACCAATACAAACTTATTTAAAGCATGAAGATTCCTTCTATTGATATATAAATCTAGCTGGTGTTGAATATCCTCATATTGTTTAATACAAGAAACCACATGCAATTAATTGTTCTTCATAACTTTTGCTCAGGTTATCTCAGGCAATAATGTTTCAGTTTCAAAGAAAAATCCTTTCTTATATGACAGTGTTCACTGCTACTTAGTTTCACCGGCACTAAGCAGCACTAAGTGAGCTAAGTCTTGAGAAGAGCCCAACAGTTACATAGAAAACTACCAAGGGTGATGTCCTTGTTGGAGGATGCGGCCTGAGACTCACAGGCACTCACAGAAACACTGTATTTGACCTTGTATCACTTCTTGGCATGTTGGTAAGGGTGTGAGGAGGAAACTGGGAAGCAGCTGTCTTGATATTCAGGAGTTCACAGTTTGGATGGAGACAAAGAAAGCACATACGAGAGGTGAAGAAACTCCCATCACTGAGTGAGTAAACCACTGGTCAAAATACCAATCCAAGTAGTCATCCCATGTGTGCGAATCAGCAGTAACAAAGAAAGAACACAGGTAATGATGTAACTTTGGGCTGAGGAGACCAGAAGAGATTTATAGATTGACAAAGAGAAGATGAACTTGAGTTGGGTCTCTTGAAAACTAAAGCATAAATTGTTTTCTTAAAAATCAAACTATAGAAAAATTGACAATGAAATGAAAGGATTTTTAATCATTGACTCTTTGGCTTTTGAAATAGCTGTCATTTTTCTTATGTCTTTTAAATGCACTCTGAGTTGATTTAGGTTTAATTGATTCTGGAGTGGCATAGGTAATGAAGGGTTAAACTTGCTGTCCATTCATATAAAAAGACCAGACCCATTCAATATAACTTATACAATAGGGACCTACTTATAGATCTTCAGGTACCCTAGTGGATTTCCAAGCCGATTGTTGCCATGGCAACCATTGCTCCATGTGCCTTCAGCTCGTCTTGACCCACTTTGGTTTAGATGCATTTGTAACCGAGGGGATAGCAGGCATGCTCCCATTTCAACGCCCCTGGAGACTGCATTAGTAGCCAGATTCCCTTCTTCAGTCTTTTAGAACCTATAGCACAGTGGTTCTCAACCTGTGGGCTGCGACCCCTTCAACAATTCTCTAACTCCGAAAATGTATTTACGTTACAACTCATAACAGTAGCCAAATTATAGCTATGAAGTAGCAATGCAAATAATTTTATGGTTGGGGGTCACCACAACATGGGGTCTGGACATTAGGAAGGTTGAGAAACCACTGCCCTAGAGTCTTGGAAAGCTGTGCAAATGGAGGAGTTATGCTCTCGAAGTCTGACACTTTGGAGTGATGGTTTAACTCAAGAAGCATATTTTTTTTAGAATCTATCCAGCCTTGCTTCCCTCTCCCCACTCCAACTCCTCACGTGGACACCCAAAGCCACACAGGAATTGTACTTTTTTTGTACAATTCAAGACTGCCTTTAACAGGACATTTGGTATTAAAGGTGTTGATTTCTATCAGTTTACAGAAGGGCTGCAAGTCAGAACCAGTCTTCTTCTTCCGATTAGAGCATCATTTGCCTCCACCTCATTCCCAGGAGGCTTTGGAAGGCCCAGACAAGGAAGCTCCTTAACTGATTTTTAACTGATGGTAGTGCTGGGGTTAAAAGCAGAGCCTAGGGTGGGCCAGACAAATGCTCGCCCAGTGAAGCACATCCTCTGCCCATTAACATGGGAATTATGTGACCTTTCTCTAAAACTGTTAACAGAAGAAACTACCTTTGAAGGTAACGTCCTGCTAAGTTCGTGTTGGTGTAAATATTGTTCATAAGCAAATGTAAGTCAATGGTCTTTATCTTTCCTTTAATTTCAAAGTCCTGTTCATGTTTGCATTCATGATTTCTTTAATAACGATGACATCTATAACATTTAAGTTTTCATTTATAATATGTGAGTTGGTATTATGATGGCAAAGGCTTTGAATTTGGAGTAGAGCTGCATTTGAAACTATGACTGGCTTGCATCTGGGGCGAGCTACATTTTTCCCATGAGAAGAGTGGTGGAGATTTTGAAAGCCTATCTAAAAACCTGTTAAGTCTGGAGGGAAGGGCAAACAACTCAAGGACCACATAAAGGCCCCTGATCTGGATGCCCTCACATCTGAGGAGAGAGCATGCTCCACTCCTAACTGCTTCGCACACTGTGTTGTTACTCCTGCACTCCTCTGTCGTGCTCGTGAGGCTTGCTGGACTAACTTGCCTCTCCCAGAAATCCTATGAAGAGGTAGCTAAGTATAGATGGGCATGACCAACAGCTAAGCAAACTGCGTTCTGGTATTTTCTTTACCACTAGCAACCTGAAGAGGCATTTCAAATTTAGGTTTATTATCCTAACACAGTCTTTCATCTGCCAGGGTTGAGTCAAAATCAAACTGCAGGTAGTCTTAAATTTGGGAACTTGGTGAGAAGTACGGGTCTAGGAATAGGGGCACAGTTAGGGACATGAGCTAGGGAGAAGCCAGCAAATCAAGGAGCACTCATAGGTGCTCATGCTTCACAATGAGCATTCGAACCAGCTATCACTAATAGTTCTACTTCAGAAGAACCCACGGTTCGGGTTGGAGAAACACACCCAAGGAGGGGCCCAGCCCTAACACCAACCGCACGGACAAGAACCCCAGCTCCGCGGTTTTCGCCACCCGCCCCCAGGGCGGAGCCCCGCCCACTTATTTGCATAGGGCGCGCCCCTCAGCGGCCAGCACCCTGGCTTCTCCAGAGCTTTGCCAGTCCAGCGACTCAGACCCGGCTGGGGGCGGGCCCAGGCCCGAGCACGTGTCCATTCCGGCCTCACGACGGAGGTGGGCGAGGGCTTAGCCGCGGTGCTCCACCCAGAGGCGCCAGGGCGGGGGTCTGCGGGCGTGGCACGCTGCGCGGCCTTCCGCGATCCTCCCCGAGCCCGGTGGGAGCGCGCCGGACACGAACTCAAGCGCAACCGCGGGCGTGCCACCCCACCCGGCCTCGCCTCGCCTCACGCTCGACGGGGAAGGCGGAACCAATCAGCGAGCGACGTTTCCCTTCCGATTCCAGGCCCCCCCGACGCGGTGCTCACACCCCGGGCTCCCCGTTCGCTGATTGGTTGCGCGTGCCGCCGGTCGGGCCGGAGGCGGGAGGCGGCGGCCCGCGCCTGCCCGCGCCCGCTCGGCCCCGGCCCCTGCCCGCGGCGCCCGGCCTCCTTCCGTCCCTGCCGTGCTCCCTCCGTCTTCCGTGCGCCCGCTCGGCCGGCGTGCCTCACGCCTAACAGGCGGCCGCGGCGCCAATCAGCGGGCGGCAGGGTGCCAGCCCGGGGCTGCGCCGGCGAATCGGCGGGGCCCGCGGCTCGGGGGAGGAGGCGGGGCTACCGCGCGCGCGGCGGTGGAGGAGCAGCTCGCCAGCCTGCAGCTCGCGAGCGCTGAGCGAGCCGCCCGAAGGTAGGTGCGCGGCGGCCAGGGCGGAGGGCGGCGGCGGCGCGGGGGTGCAGGCAGTGCCGGGCCGCGGGGCCGCGCGGAGTGGAGCAGGCGGCTCCCTCCCCAGCCGGCCGCGGTGAGCGCGGGCCTGGGGGGCGGGGCGGGGCCGCGGCGCAGTTCCGCCGCGCGCCCACTCCTCCGGCAGCGCGGAGCCCGTCGGAAGAGGAAGGAACAAAGGTCAGGGCCCAGCTCGGACGGGCCGGGACCAGGCGCTGGGTGCAGGTAAAGCCGGGGCGCCCAGGGGACCGGGCAGGGGTGTGGGGCCGGGTCACGTGGCCGCCCGTGTGGGGTGTGGCGGGCCGTGGCGCGCGGGCCGGGTCGGCGCCGTGGGCAGGGGCCGCGAGCCCCGCCCGCCCAGCCCTGGCTGCGGCCCGCTTCTGTCCCGGCGCGCGGCAGCTCTCGCTTTGCGTTGCAGAATGGCTCCGGAGCCGAGTTAGGGGCGTGTGGTACTTTGCTTCTACTTTTTCCTTTTTTTTTTTCTTCTTTCCTGTGGCCTTTGTTAACAGTCGTGGGTTCCGAATCATAGTGTGCACTCAGAAACACGCTCGTGGCTGAGGCTGCCGGGCTCATCCTCCACGCACTTGGGAAAGTTGCTCCGTGGGTACTGCCTATTAGTTTCTAATCACACGCCTTTAGGAAGCATGCTAATTGAGTGCACTTATTTCAGACTTGGTTTTCACAGTCGGTGCTTGGATTATTTTCTTCTAGGAATACTGTCCTTGGGCCCCCAGGTACTTTTGTCCTCTTACCCTTGCAGGTTAGGGTTTCCTTGTGAATCTAAACAAAAGAAAATTAAAAATCGAGGTTGGTTTTGTTATTCATCCCTTTTACACTTAAAGGCAAACGCTACCTGTTTGTTGTCACACCAATTTAAAAACAAAACAAAACAAAACAAAACATGTGAAATAGTTCAGCAGCATTCCACCTTATTGTTATGCCTTGTTGGGGAATTCTAAACGGCGATGTTCTTAACTAATGAAACGACATATGTAAATAAATGTAACCTGAAGGTTATCTTTACAAAAATGGCACCCTGGAATGTCAGTTTCCAAAATCTCTTATTTCTAATTCCATGACTTAACCCCATACCGCTAATAGAAAGGATTTTTCTCTTGAGCCTAACACAAATACATTTGCTGCCATGCTGGGAATATCTTTCCTATTAGTTTACTTTGGTTCCTGTAAAAAGCAATTTCCTCCTTTACAGAGAAGTGTTAAGTAGTTAAAACGAAGTTGGAATAGTTTCAATCCATGAGTTAGTGAAGCAGATGGAATCCAGACATGAGAGAAGCAAAATGTATTATAGTTTTAAGGTTTTTATCCCTCTCCCATTTAGCCATAAAGAGATTTTTTTCTTCTTCATTAGGTCATTTAGCAAATGTTTATGTTGAATTCATAAAGTAACATCGATGTTATTTTTAAAAATTATTTTGGCATAAACTTACCTGTGGAGGTAAGAGAATTTGTTGTGGTCTTAGGACATTTTTAAACTGAGTGCCCAGGTACATGCTTAATGTTACAAAATAGTTGACTTACCTACGTTTAGGGTCCTCCCTGGCCAGGCTTAATCACTGGACTAGGATTACAAACCTCCTTGTGTTCCTTAGCAAGACACTGCTCTAATACTGTTGGTTGCTATTTTGTAGGTACACCCGAAGTGATTTCATATTGAGAGTGTTCTGCAAAGTTTGGTCTTTGGGGTTCTGAGGTACTTGTCAGTAAATAGCTATGCACCCTGTGTGGCTCATAAAGTCAGTGTTGGGAGAAACTGCAGAGTAACTTCCCGTTGTGAAGTGTGGTTTAACTTGCATTAGGACTGTTGGGGATGGTTTTCTGTATAGCCCTTTCCTTTGTGTATACATATAGGATGATGCTGCAGTAGTCAGTACTATCATTAGGGAGGCTGAGTGAACACACAGGCAAACGTAAGTAGTTTAGCTGCATGAACTGGTGCTTAAGGACCTTTTGGGTTTTTAGATTTGACTTTTGGGCCTAACCGTTTCCCTTCGTGCTTGGTTTGGATGCTGTTGGCTGAATGCTTTGGACTCCAGAAACCACGTTTGCAGCAGCCTTTTTATCCAGGTGCTTTTGTAATGCATGCAGAAGCTGTATATAGTGTAGTCTGGCAGATGGAGGTTTATTCATATTCTTGGGACAAGAATCCTTTTTAGAGGGTGGAGAGAGGCATATCTTTTTAGATGCTTTGTCTGGTAAAAGCAGAAGGACATTTTTAGGCCCTTGGTTTCTGTGAGTGCAAAGAAGTTTTCTACTAAGTATTGCAAAGGTGTATCAGAAACTGACTATAAAGAATTCAGTATCACTTTATTGGACAAGTAATATGTACGTCACAACACTTCTCAGTGGAATTAGGAAAATAAAAATCCTGTGTCTTCTGGCCAAGGCCCCAAAGTAAGGAGGTTAATTATGTCAGAGCATAAGCTGAGCTTGAGCACTCATAATTCATCCAGAGCCACTTCCTGAAGCTACTTGCATTGCTCTCTGTCGGGTGTAAAGGACGGCACTAGGAGGGAGGGATGGGCTGTGTTAGCTCCTATGACACTACTAAGAACGATGTCCGATGTCCGGGTTGGGGTGGGGGAAATGCCTGGCACTTTTTGCAGTTAATTCAAACTGAAGATGGAGCTAATCTTTCAGAAGCATGCTTGTTGAGCAGATGTACAGTTGCTGAGCTTAATTTGGTCTCAATCTGATTAACCATTGCCCGTAGTTAAAGAGAGTGGTTAAGGAAAGAGAAGGAACTTGAGTCATTTGGGTTCCAGTGAAAGGAGTATTGTATGCAAATAGTTAAGCCAAGAATACAGACTGGGCAGTGAGTCACGTGACAGAGTTGGAATCAAAGCCCTAGGCTACTCCTAGGTTTCTTCATTATGGTATTGGGTAAATCAAACTTCCAAGTTTTTTACTAAAAGTGGAAAAAGCAGCTTTAACCACTTAAGGTTGTTAAACCATAAGTTAGAAGATGGAGAACAGTCTCGGAGATGGAGTCTCAGGTTAAAGTTCTTGCTCTTTCGTCACCTTGGCTCTTCTTAATGCAGATGCTTTGCCAGCACCACTGTCCCTGACCTCATAATGGGCACTCAGCAACCAGGCCTTCAGTGGACCCTTTCAGGTTTTAGTTAAAACCTGGTGGTATTTATTTAAAATGTTTTTAACAGAGTTATCTGGCATCTAAGTCCACAGTAGATTGAAACTAGTAGATTTTGGGTAGTGTGGGAAGCTTAATGGGGTGTGGTGAGGAGTAGGCAGGATGGTGGGGGACTTGAAGCTTTCTGTCCTTTATTAAGAGAAAGCAGGTAACAGCCTGGAGAGGTGAACAGAGAATCTTCAAGGCACAAAACAAGTACCCATCTCTTGACAGGCATGTGTGATCATTCAGAGCAGGACCAGACCTGAAAGCCTAGCAGTGAATGTTCACCAGTTAGCTTAAATTTGGTTTGGGAAAACCTTTTTAAGACCTTATTATCTACTTGATACGCTTAGATGACTATTCAGGATGGTTAGCAAATGGGTTGTAGAGCACTGTGCTGTAGCCAGGGATTTCATGAAAGACCCACAGCATCTTGTCTAAGAGAGCCCTGATTTCAGACTGAAAAGTCTTTCTGCTACCCAGCACTCAAGACAGGTGACCTTAGAGCACTGGATCACACTTGACAGGAGGCCATCCTTTCTGTTAGCCTGCTGGTGTCAGGCGAAAGATTTCACTCAGGCTTTAAGAGACGGTATGCTAGACATTTCCTGGATAGAGCGATGAGAACAATTCACCCAACTCTCGTCAGGGTTTCTTGTTTCTTCATATTACTAGCTTTGATTTTGGAAAAAAAATTACTTACTGAGACCTGGTATCTCTCTGTAAATCAGACTTTCTATGTAGATCAGCATGGCCTTGAACTCAGTGATTTAGACTACTAACTGCTAAGAATACAAGTGTAAGCCACTATGCCCGATGACTTTGATTATTTGGGTCCTCCTTTCTACCTCAGGGTTATTTTCATTCTCTATCTGGTAATTGTTGGTGACCTAACAAGGAAGCCAGCCTTGCCGCTGTATTAAAGAAACGTCTTACTATCACTGATCAATTTTGGTCATTTCTCTACATGTTGTGGTGATGCCTTCAGTTATGATTCTAGATTTATGTCATTAAATATGGTTCTAAGTCACTTCAGTAGTTTGATACAATAAAAATATAATCTTAGTAAGTCAGTTGGATTTAGACATTGCCTCTAGCTTGGTCACATAGCTAGACATGTTAGAGTGGTTTTGTGATCTGCATACCTGCCTCACATCCCACTGTGAGTGGTTCTTTCTGTAGCTCTGTTGGTTTTGTTTAGTTATAACTGAATCTTCTCTTAGGACAGTTGCCTGGTCCTTTGGTGTGTTTTTATATTCATTTTTAAAAATATTCTTTTACAGTTTTATTCAAGTGTAGTGTTCTTTGAAAATATCCCCCTGGTTATCCTTTCTCATTCTTCTCCACCTCCCACCAAAACCCTTTTCCACATCATTCCGTCCCATCTTCTGACTCTGTTGTTTTTTCACTCCTCATCCATTGATGATGTCTGAGCCTTGGAGGAAGATGAAATAGATGTCCTGTTTAGGGCTGAATACTCAGCAGATATCTTATTCTGAGCACTTTGACAGGTTATGATCTCCACATCAACCATCACCCTGACCCACTGGAGAAGCTCGTTTGTAAGAATTTGGTGAGCGTTTCCCCATTTAGCAAACACAAGTAGTAGGTTCTTCCTTACGGCCTGTGACCTCTAGTCATGGGCTTTTGACCAGACTTACAGTTGGTCATCCCCGAAACGGCCATGCATGCCACTGTTGCACCTGTAGGTACATCTTGCCAGGCAGGGTGATAGGTTTTAAGACTTCCAGCTAGGTCAGACAGTTGGTGACTTTTCTCTTCCTTTTGGTACTATAAAAACTATCTATCGGGGGAAGCTTCTGGCTCAGCCTAGAGCTTGAGATCTTTTTGTGCTGAAATAAATTTGTGATGTCTTTGGCAATAATCATCTCATTCTGGTGGTCACTCGAGACAAATGGCAGTTGCTTGGATTGTTTTTGTTTTGTTGTTTTGCAGGGGGTTGGGATCTCCCTGATAACTCATGGGAAGGTAAATTGACTTTTAAAATAGCAGGTTTCCATATAACTCTTACACATCATTAGTTCTGTTAGCCCCCCACCTCTACTACCTCCCCGTCCTCTTCATTTCCTGTCTGGCTTCCTGGCCTCTACAGACATTCTGTCTTCATGGTTGTTGTACCCATGACAATATTCTGAGCAGATTCTCAATTTGTTGTTAAAATTTGAAACTGAATGTGTGATTGTTACTGACTTCTAGATTGACTTTTTTTTTTTTAATGGGATTTCATTGGCTTCAAGTCTGTAAAGCAGTAGTGAGGAGAAGCTGCCTCTGAAGGAAGGCTGTGTTTCTTTGTGTTTTCTGCAAAGCTCAGCTTTTCCTTTTTCATGTGGGACAGTTGTAGGTTTAATGTACTCAGGAAGGATGGATATTCTGTGCAAAGATTCAAAATAAAACCTGTGTACCTGTGTCTGTCAGTTTGTGTACCTGTGTCTGCTACGGTGCCTGTTTAGCACTTGAAGTACAGATGACGAGGCTGAGGAACTGAAGTTAAATTTTATATTATTTTAGTTAACTTTAACTTGAGTTGGCTATATTACAAGTATTGGCTGCTGTATAAGGCATCACAGGTAAAGACCGTTTGCACCATTGTAGAAAGCTCTGTTGGCACCAGCGCTTTACAGACTGCGTAGTTGAGTTTGCAGCCTGCCAGCCCTTACCACATGTTTGATGTGGCTGGCACTAGGTAATGCTTCAGGAGTAAGACAAGACCAACCTGGAAACCGGGAAGCCCATTAAGAATGCATGGCACTCTGCTGACTTGCATTTGGGCCTGTGCAGTCTTGTGTTGGTGCACATTTATGATCTGGGGAAGCTGAATGCTTGTGAGCTGATGATAAAGTTGCAGCTTCCGTGCAGCCTAGTAAAGATGTGAATTGGGCCAGCATGGAGCAAGTTGTCTACACAGTGCTCTCTGTGTCAGGAGGCGGGTCACTGAATTAAATGGAACATCTGTCTACATAGAGCTCACCCCTTAAGTGAGGTGGACAGTTAAGTGAGGCCAGACCCACATTTGCTTATAACAGTCCATGAGATTGCACATGTGAATGTTTCTGCTTAGTTAAAAGCCATATTACCCACCATCCTCCATGGGACTGACTTGGGTTCCCATTTGGCATTGTCCTTTACTAATCTAAAACTTTGGAAAGAACCTTATTACTGAGAGAATTGAGAAATCTGGTTTTCAGTTTGTTAAAATACATATTTTAATGGGGAGGGGGTTAGTGGTAGTGATTGAATCTACTAAGCAAACACTCCCACTGAGCTTTACATTTTAGTTTTTAAAATCCTTATTATTGCCTTCATTATCAGTGATTTCTTTGACTAACACATGAAATTTCAGATTATTGGCTATTTTTTTTTCTCTGCTTAGTGTGATGTGTTTGAACATATATTTCCAGCAGTCTAAAGCAGGGATGTTTACAGTATTTCCATTGGAGCTTTGGATATTCTGTAAGGCATTCATCACTGCCTTTTCATTTTTTTTTTTTTTTTTTTGGTTGTGGTTGACATATTTACCTTTGAGATTCTCTTTAGCATTGCTATTTTATTTATTGTGTATATGGGTTGGGAGTGAGAGCCAAGTTGTCACCACATGATTGGCTCTGGAATTGCTTCTTGTCCACCTTTTGTAGGTTCTGTAGGAAGAGATAAGGTCATTTAGCTTGTATCAGCAACCCCCTCAGTTTAGTTGAGTGTGTGTGTGTGTGTGTGTGTGTGTGTGTGTGTGTGTGTGTGTTCCTCACAGGCCAGAGCCTCAAGGACATCAGGTGTCTTCCTCAACCCATCTCTCTCGTGTTTCCTCCGTTGAACCTGAAATCTTGTCTCATACCCTTCATTCCTTTTTACATAGGTGCAGGGGACTCAGACTCAGGCCCTCATGCTTGTGCTGCAGGGGTTCCTACCCACTGAGCCATTCCCACCTCCAGACTCTATTGAAGTAAAAATTCATGTATGTGTTGAGAGATACTTCGTTTTCCTCTGCCATTTAAAGATACTGACATTCCTCTTCCTCTTGTAGTTTTAGAAAGGACAATTTATATTTGGTTTCTCTCTCTCTTTGTACCTGGGACTGTGCCTAGAATTTCATGTTAGCCAAGAGCTCTACCATTGAGACACCTCTTCAACCCTATTTGCTCTCTGTATTTACTACCTGCTTCTCTTCTCCATTTTAACTTTTGCCAAGTATTTTTCTTGCCCGATTCGTGTCTGTCTGTCTGTCTCCCCCCCAAGTTGTTTATTGGATATGAGTTTTACAAATATTACGTGTATTACGGTAACAGTGGAGCTGGTGAGTATTGGCATCTTCTCTAGGCTGCATGTGAGATCCACCAATAGTGTGGTAGAGCTTGTGGCCCTTTCCAAGGCCGTGGCTCTTGCGGCCAGCAGATGTCATCTCCCTGTGCTTGTGGACTGGTTTAGTGATCCACTGGGTGTTAGGGTTTCTTCTGATAGCTTTATGGAATTGTTCAATGAGGACAACCTCAAAACATTTATATGTGGAATCTTCACCAACCCAGTAGGAATTCACGACTCTCAAAGCCCCACAATGGTACCCAGCTCTCTCCTCAGCAACAGACTGAAGGCTTCGGGCAGATTTCAGCTGGTTAGCACCTTGGTGGACAGGCTTGCCGTAAGTTGCACCCTTAGGAACTGGGCATTTTCGACCACCATGGGGGACACGAATTCTGTAAATAACATATCCTTGCTTAGTCTTGTAGCCCAGCCTTTGAGCTTTATCAGGCCTGGTGGGGCGGGGAGCCCTGTGCAGTGCAGAGAGCTGGAGGTATTGCCAGCAGTAGACTCTCAGAAGAAAGTGCATCCTGTCGCTCCTTCCTCCATAGCTCCTGGATGTATTTGTATGCACCCATGTTGGCTCACCTGATGACTGCTGCCAGAGGAAAGGAAGAAGCCTTTCTCCCGCAGTCCCTTTTGTCAGGTCTCTTACTCTCTAGGGTGAATGTCAAGTTTCTAGGTATTTTCTCATTGGGCTGTGCTGCTTTCATGGCTGTGGGCCTGAATGGGCTACTTCATGCAAATGCTGTGCGCTTGTATACTTTACCCAGACATGGTCTCCCCGTGTAGCCCAGGATAGGAACCCGAGATCTTTCTGAGTCAGCCTGTAGTGCTGATGTGGTCATATGTAATGTAGATTTCTTGTGGTGACATAAACAAATTGCAGGAACAGACACAGGTTCGGCCCCTTTCTCCCACTGCAAACAGACATGACAGATAAAATAGTTTCTCATGTGAGTTGATGAAAGAGAGAGATGATAGAAAAAGTAGGTCAAAGGTAAAGCTGCTTCTGGTGTTCCTGAAACAGTCTGCTTCTGGGAGATGGCCTGCCTAGAGAGCAGCTAGGAGCACTAGTTTTCAGCTGGATTTTAATGTCACAAGAAGGTGAAGCAGAGTACATGTAAAAGAAAGTACAACCATAGCTAACTGTGGCATGTAAATAAGTATGTCAGTCTGTCCTGGAAATCAGAAACTCATCTGCCTCGGCAAAGCTGAGTAGTGCTCACCACGCTAAGTGTCCCCTCTAAGCACACTTGGACGAGTGCTGCCTTAGCAGATATGGCCGACTGTTCTCAAAAGTTCATGTGCTGGCTGCCCTATGGCTGTTCATATGAATGCCTTTTGCTTTGTTATGTGGACATTTGGGCATTGTGTGCATGTTGTATTCACATCCCACTTGTGCATGCACATGTATGTTACATGCTTCTGGACAGAACAGGAGAAGTTGGTTCTCCTACATAGAGTTTTAGGGATTAACTCAGGTCACCAGGCTTGGTGGCAAGTGCCTTTACCCTGAGAGTGCGTGATATTCTTATGTTTCACCAGAGCTCTTGTTGGTGGACATTGAAGTCACTTTAGTCACGGGTATTAGAAATAGTGCTGCAGTGCTGATGCCTTTGACCCTCACCGAACCTGGACAAGCAGTGTCTTTCAGATTTACAGTAGTAGGCCAAGACTATCTGCCTGAAGGAAAGGTAATTTAATTATCTTTTTGCATAGGCAATAGTTATGCATATAGTACAAAATTCAAAAGCAACAAAATAGGAAATTGAAGTGCAAAGTAATTTCCCTCTTACCTCCTACCTGGAGCTTTACTCTCCAGAAATGTTGCTTTTATTACTGGTTTCTTCCATATTTTGGAGCTCTTCAGTCTGGTAGGGGAGCCTTTAGCTATGTGTTGCTCGGCAGCTCTTAAAATGTTTAGTCTGAATTGTGATAAGGACCCTGAAGACTTAGGGACAAAACATGAATGTAGACTCTCTTGGTATTTTTGATACCCCATACCATAACAGTAATTACAAAGAATCCCTCCAGATGCACAGGCGGCTGAAGGGAAAGAATGACCAGAGCAGAGCCGAGCCCTCGTCACACCAGGGGCTTCGGCCATGGTTCTGTGAATGCACAAATGGAAAAGGTAAGTTGGACTTTATGAAAGTTAAAAGTGTTTGTGCATCAAAGAAAAGAAAATGTAAGATAATTCTCAAAATGAGATTATAGTTGGAAATCATATATCTTATAAAGGTTTTTTTATTCAGAGTATTTTGAAGAATTTTAGAACAAAAAACCCTAGAAGATGGGTGAAGGACTCAAGTGGACAGTCCTTGAGGCTGTGCCAATGGGCAGAGGCATTTGAGCATACACAGCACAGCGCTGACCACCACTAAAGCAAACCAGCGTGAGAGCTGCTTTATTGCTGGACAAGAGAAATTCAGGTTGGCCGTAATTGGTCAGTTAACTCTGTGCTGCCTTGAGAACACCAGAGCCATTCAGATCCTTTTATCTGTGTGGCTTCTTTCCCCCTTAACTTTATGCTTTGTCCTCAGCATTGTGACTCTTCGTGTCACCAGCTGTGGGGCCAGGTGCGTGTGGACTATTTGTGTGCTGCAGTTGGTTCCAGGCGGTTTCCTTGGCATCTTTGGCGCCCTTCCTCTCCATCACCTCCACTGTCTGTCTGGAACTCCTGTTTGGATCTTGGGCCTCAGCCCCTCCTGTTTTCCTCACCTTTCTGCTCTTTTTCCTAATACCATTGGGGATTTTTCATGTATTTTTCTTCTACTCAGTCTATTGCCCTGTGTGTTTGTGTGTGTGTGGATGTGTGTGGATGCCTGCGCGAGTGTGTGTGATTTTTCTGTTTCCCAATCTTTGCCTTTACACTTAGATGTCTTATTCGCTCCTACACCCTCTGAGCACTTGCTGCTCTTGCTTCAGTGTTGCTGTCTTAACTGCTCTCTGTCTTGGTGATCGACTTTTTCTCTCTTCCATGTCGTCTCAGTTTTCTAGAGGCTCCCTTCTCTGTTTTATTTGCCTTTTTTCTTTAGATAGTTGGTGATTGCTTTACTAAGAAGGGACAAAAAAGCTGACACAAACTGGAGATGTGGGGGAAGCTTGTCCCTTTAAAGTTTCATGGATGAGGGAGCTGAGTGGGCTGTTGGTAAGCTCTCAGGATTGGTGTGTGTGTGTCTTCTCTGAGGTTGATATTCTCTTGAAGAGTCTTAAGAATCTGACCATCAAGGTAGAAGTCCGGCTGTACATGTTTAAGAGGCAGAAGCCAACGGGGCAGGGCTTGGGAGTGTCTTTAGTGTGTACTCATGTGCATTTACTCTGTTCACAGTGGTACCTAACCATTCTCTGGTCAGGGCTTCTGTTTTACCCTCCAGAACAGTGAGTCAGAGAAGCAGTTACCTAGAGAGAGCTTGGGAGTTACTTTTTAAGGATGGAATTCCCTAAGGATCAGTTCTCACAGCCCTGTCAGTTTTATCTTCTCCCTCCTGACTCCCAGCTGTAGTAAAACTTGGTGAATTAGCTTGGTGTTTCTTAGCTTCGCCTACAGCCAGTCTAGAGGTAATAGTTTTTAAGTTTTTTACAGTTAGTATTTGTTTATTTCTTACCTATTACGTTCCATTTTCCTTACCTAGCTAGTCTCATGAGACTTTTTTTTTTAGTTCATGTAGTTTTAAAGGGAAGCATGGGTTGTGTTAGGCTGGTCTTGAACCATCATGGGATGGAGTGGAGCGGTGACAGCTGCAAGCAGCCTGATGGCTGACGTAGCAGCTGAGGGCATCTTGAGAGGCAAGTAGGAACCAAGCAGATACCTGGGCATAGCATGTAGCTTTAGTGTTTAAGGTACAGTGGTATTTGCCTCAGGTTTACCAAAGGAAAACCAATAGGCCTAGCAACAGTGTGTAGAGGAGGACACTATATGTGTAAACCCATTCAAAACAGGCTACTAGAGGTGAAATGTTAAATGTGTTAGACAATACAAGGTAAACCACGTGGGATGATCTTAAAGGTAGAAGTGGTGTACCAAAACAGTTGGCTGGTACATCTGACTGAAGACATATGAGATTGGTGTGAATTAAGAGAAAAGACAGTGGATATGAACTAAGAGTTACTAGGAATAGAATCCTAGTCAGCAGTGGCAGATGTCCCCAAAGTCCTTATCACAACCCCTGTATATGAAACCTGTCCTACAACTAAAATTAGAAAGTTCAGACAATGTCATGTATTAGTAATAATTTAAAAGGCTCTTGATTTCTGGAGGATTGGCAGTTGGTGCAAGTACATTTGTGTTCTCCGTACCATTTCTCCTTGCAGATAGTGTATTTCAAGGTGATCGCTTTACTATGTTTTTAAAATGTTACAAACAGAATCAAAACCTGTTACCTGTCTTTTTCCTTTTGATTTTTTAAAATTGGTAGGTCTCAGGATTTGTTCCTTTGATTCTCCTTCTCAGTCATGGTTCATTAGAAAAACGGCAGGGCATAGCACACGAGGAACGGTCTCCAAGGAGTCATGTGCACGGACTCACATTAGGTTGCAGTGTGGAGTGTGTTTGCCATGGGGCTCTCGGTTAGTTTCTAAGTGCTTTCTGCAGGACAGCATTCGCGGAGTGTAGGAAAGCATGTGTACCAGACTGTCTGCAGGGCTCCTGAGAGCGGGGACTGCAACTCAAGCACCTGCAAAGAGGAGAGTCACCATGGGGCTTGGGTCATGCATGGAGTGAGGGAACGTGCAAGCAAGGAATAGATCTCTGTATATAGGCTAGCACAGATAGTTTCAACAGTGAGGGAAGAAAACCAGTTGGCCAGTGTGAGGTTCATCATAAGCTTATAAAGTGTGAAAAAAACTTTGGCTATACGATGTAACAGATTCCATAAGTGACTGATGGCAGACAGGATAGTTGTTCCTGAGAAAAATCTGGAGGGAATGGGGTTAGAAAAATGTTTAGAGCTTGTTAACTACGTTGAGCATGCTTTATATTTGATTATTGCACAATCCTGACATTTCATAATGGGTCGAGGGTAGTATTTAATATAAAGTGTATGTTCTGGGGCTGCTTGCACACGTTAAACCTGCTCTGCCTACAGTGACAGATTCTCAAAACCTTACTTTTTTTCTTTTTTTAAACATTCATCTTGATAACGATGATGCTTGGAGGAATAAGTAAATTTAGCAAAATGTATGAGAGCTTCGTGGAAAAAATTCACACACGTTGATCACTATCCATCCAGTCCAAATAACTGAAGTCCCACATGTTCACACACAGATACAATACCACATGTTCACACACAGATACAATACCACATGCTCACACACAGATACAATACCACATGTTCACACACAGATACAATACCACATGCTCACACACAGATACAATACCACATGTTCACACACAGATACAATACCACATGCTCACACACAGATACAATACCACATGCTCACACACAGATACAATACCACATGCTCACACACAGATACAATACCACATGCTCACACACAGATACAATACCACATGCTCACACACAGATACAATACCACATGCTCACACACAGATACAATACCACATGCTCACACACAGATACAATACCACATGCTCACACACAGATACAATACCACATGCTCACACACAGATACAACACCACATGCTCACACACAGATACAATACCACATGTTCACACAGATACAATACCACATGTTCACACACAGATACAATACCACATGTTCACACACAGATACAATACCACATGTTCACACACAGATACAATACAACATGTTCACACACAGGTGCAGTCTTCAGAAATCCCTGCACTTTTATGTGGAGCCTGTACATTCCAGAAGATAACATCAGAGCATGAAAAACCACCCTAGTCATTTGGGGAGAGTTTTTTCGTTGTTTTGTTAAATTTTTTTGTTGTTGTTTTTTAAGAATGTATATTTTTGGGTATCATCTACATCAAATGTGGTTTAAAAAAAGAACAGTGGTTAAAGAATGCATAAAAGAGGAACCGTATATCGATATGGTGTTTGCTAACGTTAGGAGGGAATTATTAATAATTAGAAGACTTCGCTAGAAACTCAGGGTAGTCAGACTTAACCTAATCGAAACTTTCCAGTGAGTAATCTTGGACTCTTAGTTTTACTAAGATAGTTTTTAAACTGTCTTTGGCATCGAGGCTGTCTGTCTATCCTTTAAAAATCTGCATTATGTTAGTATCATTTATTGCAGGAATTAGAAACAGCATCTGAACTTAGTTCTTGCAGATGCTAGCAAACAAAATAAAAAACCTCTCCATGTCAGTGAGCTTGCTGCCTGACACACTGTTGGAGAGAAACTTTGTGCTCTGTAAATGACACATTCACATTTGTGTGGTAAGATTAGAAGGTGAGTTTTATTTTTGTCCAATTTGTAGTTAACTTGGAACAAATTGCCATGTCTTGTCATTTTATTTTCAATACATTTGCATCTCAAGCAGTGGCTGAATACTTTTAAAGTACAATAAATGACTATTCAATATTGTAAGTAATATTGCTTAAAATGTTACGACATAATGTAAAAATCATCCAGAGAGGGTTGGCCAGCCTGGTTACCGTGATAGGGAAAATTACTGCTGGTAACTAAGTGTTTGCTTGGTTCCAGATTGGTCATAATTGATCGGACATGATAAGGGACACTGATATATGACAGCACAGATCATGTGATTCAGATAAGCCAAAACAGGTTTAAATTTAAGGTGTTTTCATTTCATATCTTTACCCCAAGAGTGAGAGTCTGCTGGGGATCGTTCTGATGCTAAGGAGAATCTCTTGAAGGTTTTGCTAATGGTCAAGCAAGTTTAATTTTATTTATTTATTTTTTTTGGCTAAATTTTTGTGACTGGAATATTTGAACCCAAAGTTGTAGGCACAAATTTTTTGCAACCTACTTTTAATAAGGGTTCAACATGTCTTCTGTCCCACCACCAAGCAGAAGCTGTGGAAGAGAAAAGTTATTAGGATGTGGGGGAAGTGGACCTGTCCGACATTATTAGTTCTTTAAGGGTGAGTTGATCTTTGGCAGCAGTTCAGTCCCATAGTAGACCCCAGATACGCCTCGGCATCTGCAGGCCAGTTCTCCAGGCAGGCAGACACCCGGCATGAACCAGCAGCTGTGTTTCAGTCCTGAAGAAGCTGAGACAGCAGCTGGCCTGAGGAGAGGTGGCAGAAGCAGCGAGCTGCTGTGGAACCCCATGAGCAGTTCTTGGGCAAGTTTCTCTCAGTGGCTGTGTTATCACAAGTTGAGCTCAACAACACTATATAAGGGGAACATGTGTGTCGTTAGCAAAGAATAGCGAGGTGGAGCAAACCAGACCAACACTCAGTACCTTGTCTCTCACTGTCTGTGGGGTCATATTTATGTTCCTCCATCCTGGGTCCTTTCACGTGTTTGTTAGATCAAAACATCCTCTCACCTGTGTCAGTTTGAGGAAAGCAGTCTTTCATGTGTTTGCTTCAGCAAGACATCCTTTTACTTTTGTGCCCCAGCAAAACATCATTTGACATAACTTTCCAAAGAAACTAGAAGTTTTCACTTCACAAAGTACAGGAACTTTTCTTTTTCTAACAGTTTTCCCAGACACACAGATCGGTCACTAACCCAAGAGGATGATTTGTCCTGAAAGATTAGATTCTCAGTACCACAGCAGGCTGATGGCCTTGAGGCAAGTCTTGAGGGTGACTGGCCTGCAGTTGTATCTGCTAAGCTTGGTCCCCTGTCCACCTGCCCTTTCTGACCTCCCTGGCTCTACTGTATTTTATGTGGCCCTCGCTGTGTGACTAGCACAACCTCCTGTCTAACAGCATGTGTCACTGATTCTGGGGCCCGGCTCTGGAATGCTGTTCCCTGGGGCCCGATGGTCTTGGATACACCTGTGCATAACTGCCTGCCAGACCAGGAAGCAGAACCTTTGAATCATAAATGCCCACATCCAGTTGGACATTAATTAGGACATGTAAATTGTTTCTGAAATGACTGATTTAACAGTTGTTTTGATAAGCACAAAGCCAACTTGTCTTTAACTGCTCTCATGTTCCTATATTCACACTCTAGCCATTAGCTCCAAAAATCCTTTGTGACTTAAGACGTGGTGGACTCTTGGCCTATGGGCTATTCGCCTTGAGACTTCTGCTCTGGTGTCACTTCTGTGGTACCTCTCCCTTCCAGAGGTTGAATTGATCATGTTCTCTGTGCTAGGAAGAGACTGTACCACATGGCATCACACACAGTTGGCTTCCCTAGAGTATACTTTATGGTAGGGTAGGAATACAACAGGCCCAAAGGTACCCTTTGCTTCTTGCTAGGGGTATGAAGGTTATCATGTATCTGATGGGGTTTTATATGTCTGTCTTTTTGTCAAATGAAGCTTTGATACATTTGGTGCTTGTATGTTTTATTAATCAGCCCCTGTTGACAGTTTAACAGCTCCTGTCACATTCTGATTGTTTTCTTTATTGCCTTCCAACTCCCCTAGCTGATCACTGGATCTGCTGTATTGCTAAGGAAAGTTCTAGAAACTTATTAGCAGCATTTGCCCTTTTTTTCCCCTTTGTGTGTGTGTGTGTGTGTGTGTGTGTGTGTGTGTGTGTGTCTATAAATTGTGGAAGCTGTCAGTGCTCCCCACAATACCATTATACTACCAGTCCCCATCCACCAGCGAGTTTTGCTGAAGTTAGCCTTGAACTTGTAATCCTCCTCCCTTAGCCACCTGAGGGCTGAGATCATAGCCCTGTATCACCATACTCAGTTTGTACAAGTCCTTTTTTTTTTTTTTTTAAAGTGGACATGGTTTTATTTTTCTTTGAAGATTTTGTTATTTGTGGGGCAGGGAACATATACTATAGAGTGCTTATAGGAGGATGACTTGAAGGGGTGGTTCTCTCCTTCCATCATGTGGGTTCTGGAGATAGACTTCAGCTCATAGGCCCCCATTTTTCTTGACTATGTCTTTGTGGGGCAATGCATGACTCTTAAGGAAGGCATTGTGTCATTGTATGCTTGTGTCAGCAGTGTTTCAGCAGAGCAGGGGCATGCAGTTGTTCCACAGTAGGCCAAACTCCCCACAGATGTATAGGTTGCAGTGACCATGACCTGTGAATGTCACTTTATATAGCAAAGGGGACTTTATACATATAAAATAATTAAGATATTGCGATGGGTTGATTAGTTTGGATCATCTGGATAAACCCTAAATGTAGTCACAATGTCCTTAGTAGACATGGGCGGGAGGCTTAATGACAAAAAGGAGGTGGCAGATGTGAGCTCAGAGTGTTGTCTTCACAAGTGAGGAAGGAAAGGCGAGCAGGAGGACCTAGCCTGACAGACACCTTGATTTAGTCCATTCGTGCTGTTGTGAGGCAGTGAGTGTGGGGAATTCGGTATTAAGGTAGCTTGTGTTCTTATCAACATTTGATACTGTCTGAGACATTTAGAACCATTCTAAGTGATGTGAAACAGTACTTCATTGGGGTTTACTTTGCATTTTCTGATAGTCGGTAATACTCCCTAGTATGTTCTTTTACTCTAATTAAATGTTTGTAATTTGCTTTTCTCTTATTTAGCAAACTATATTTCTTTGATTTTTTTTTTCAGTTTTATACATTCTAAACTATAGTCATTTGTCAGATACATGTTGTAAAATCTCCCCCAGTCTGTGGCTTGTCTACTTACTTTCAGTGTAAATTATATAAGCTTTGTTTAGTTTAGGTGTTACTTTATAGGAATTTATGGTTGGTGCTTTAAGTTTTTAAGGTTAAGGAAACACTGTCCTCCAAGAGCTTAAGCTTCTGCCTCACCATGAAGAAGGAAGTGGGAGATGCTTATCATTTACATACTGAAAAGTTGTTGAAAAGGAGACTGACTTAGTACCTTTAGTGGAGAATAGGCTGTAAACAGTAGGCTCTTCCTGACCATACTGTAACTTCTAGAATCGCAAACTTTCCCTTCGTGCCTGCTCTATAATTACTAAGGCCTTTTAGGTTTTTTATTTTGTTTAGTTTAGGTGGTTTTTGTTTTGTTTTGTTTTGTTTTCCCAAAGTCTGGAAATAAGGTGATGTAGGTCATATAGTTTCCTTTTTCATCCTCTGAGTTGGTTTGATCATTCCATATCTTCATTTCCATGTGAGTCTTTGTGTCTTTCCTTCTTGCACTGCTGGTGGTAAAACACAAGCTTCACTCCTGCTCTGCGCGTGCTCTGCTCACTGAATTGCACTTGGCTTCAGCTCAGCGTGCTGAGACAGCTCAAACTGGGGAGACTAGACATTAAATAAGCATAATTAACATTTCTTCCTGCATGTTCTGGGATCTCCACCCTGCACACACCTTTGTGCTTCAGTTTGGATACTTTAATTTGGCCTGACTTCAAGTTCACCGTATGAACTGTACAGAATGGCTTCAGGAAATAAAGTTGGTGCAGCTAGCTAGTTACAGAGTGGTGTCCGTAAGGTAAGACTGAGAGAGTGAGAGTGGGTGCAGATGTCCACCCTCTATCCTGTAAACAGCACAGACTAGAGAAAGCTAAGGAATGGTGTCTGTGACTGAAGAAACTCATGGGGTGGGCAGACACCTGCTGTCTGTAACATGGATGTGGTGAGTATAAAACTTGAGGAACATGAAGTAGGAGGAACAGAAACGACTCGTAACTAGCTCGGGTTGCTAATACCTCTGAAGAAAGTGGTTATTTCGGGAGACTTTCCAGGCAGTTTTTTTTTATTGTCCTCAGTAGATAGAGCTGTAAAGAAATCTTAAACTTTGCCTAATAATCCTATTTCTGGAACTTACACTGGTATTTTTTTGAACTTTTTTTCCATATAAAGTAAGGTAATACAAAGGTAATACAAGATTTTCAGTGTTAAGAGTCGTGAAACAAGAGTGAATCAGAGTTAAAGTTCACTACTGGACACACATTCCCCTCCAGACACATACCTGTAATGTGAATTTATTTGGATAAAAGGGTTTTAAAAGATGCAGTTATAGATCTTGGGATGAGATCATTCTGGATTTGGCAAATGCCCTTATAAGGGTTTGTGGTGATTCATGGCACAGCCCTAGGAAACTAGTCATAATGAACACTAAAATGAAATACTTAAGTATGGGACCCGGATAAACACACAGCCCTAGTTGATGAGGAAAAGTTCCTTTTAAAGAATTAAATGTAATGATGGATGAACCAGAATGGGAAAGCAATCTTAGTAAGTAAATCTTGCCACCGTCATTAAAGGGAGATCACATTGTGTGAAGGATGATGGAAGAAGTCAGCCTACAAACTGGTACAGTTTGTCATTAGCTGTCACAAACAGGTAGGACATATAGTGTCTTGTTGTAGGTTGAAATATAATCTAAAGACGTATAGCTCACCTCCTATTATACAAATACAAGAAGAAATAGTGACATGACGAAGAAAACAATTAAAGAATGTAAACTCACATAGAGACGAGATGTTACTTCCTGAATCAGTTTTATGAAGAAAAAGAAAAGCAGAGGGTAGGAATTGTTCTAGATTTAACACAACTCAGGAGGCAAGCTGTCCACCTCAGTTGCATTATCTGTTTTGCACCTGGACTTAAAACAACCATAAAGTGGAATTTTCTTTTGAACCACGCAGGCAAATGGTGGGTAATGGATGATTCCAGGCTCTGGTAAGGATCAAGAAGAGGGGTCTCTGTACTTTCCTGTGGCTACTAAGTTACAGGGTTAAAATAACTATCTGAGACTTGGGTTGGTTTTTGTTGTGTTGTTGTTGTTGTTGTTTAAGGAAAATTAAGGTAATACCATATCTCAATCATTGCCACAAGTGGCAGTCTTGCTACTTATAAAAGTAAATACTAATGTATAAAAGCTGTGTTCCAGCCGAGTCTTCCTGACATCTTTATCTCTTTCTTGGAGATGCTCCATGAAACAGTAGATGCCGTAGATCAGGATGATGGAGACATGGAATTGGAAAATAGCAACCTTAGCTCACAGAGAGGTGAAGGGGCTCCTAGGACAGTAGTAATGTTTCAGGTCAGTGGGAGGATACTACATTCTAGGATGTGAGGCTGCCTTCAGAATTAAAAACAGTTGGGGCTGGAGAGATGGCTCAGTGGTTAAGAGCACTGACTGCTCTTCCAGAGGTCCTGAGTTCAATTCCCAGCAGCCACATGGTAGCTCACAACCATCTGTAACGAGATCTGATGCCCTCTTCTGGTGTGTCTGAAGACAGCAACAGTGTACTCATATAAATAAATTTTTAAAAAAGTCAGTTGATTGACATTTTAATTGAGACTGACATAAAATAGGAAAACTGGTGCTAAGTGCATTAAAAATAAGCAAATGAAAAGACAAAAAGGTATAAAAAATGTGCTTACATAGTAACACTGCTGATCTCATCAGATAATATACACATAATTCTTATAACTACAAATGGTTTTCATGGTGAGGAAAATAAGTGGCTCACCTCCTTAGGAATCAGTGCTGACGTCTGAGGTTGGTGCTTGCAGGAGTTCTCGTACGGGAAGTAAAAGACAGGGTAGAATGGACTTGCCTAGGAAGACAAGTATGCTTCGTTTTACTGTGTGCATCATTAGATAAAAATGATCAGGTATTAAGAATAGATGGCATTAAAGAGATTTCTTGAAGCAGATGAGGTTGAGTAAAACCTTTTCTCTATCAGCTTGATCACTATTCGTTATTCGTAATGAAAATTTAGAACTTTTTGACCATTGGGTGTGTGTATATATTATTTTTAAGTGTCCTCCACTCCTTACTGTTGGGGGGCGTTAAACCCAGAGCCTGTTTATGTTAGGCAAGCATACCACCACTTAGATATATATTCTCCAGGACTCTTGTTGCTAAATCTTTTGAGAATAGACTGAAGTCCTAAAAATGTGAAAAATTTGGTGTTTGTGAAAATATTTTAATCTTCATCAAGGTTAATAAAGAAAAATGGCCTTAGTAAAATGAATTGTCCAGAACATTGACAAAGATTTTATTTGCAAAACTGTATTTGCCCAAGATTTGAGACTTCTTGATTTTCAGAAGAATTTGTTGCCACAGTTCATTGAAAGTAGTGAAGACAGCATCGTCAGTATTAGGAGAACTTAATTAAGTGAAGAGTTGTTATTCTGTTGTGTGCTGTGGTTTACATTTGGTAGCATATTAAAATCACTATTTTAAGTTAGCTTTAAAATTAATGTTTCAATGTCTTTTCTAGGGTAGATTTACCAGGCTGTTTCTGAGTGTGGATTGTAACCCTTGGTAAGAAAATGTCGTCCATCTTGCCATTCACTCCGCCAGTGGTGAAGAGACTTCTGGGATGGAAAAAATCAGCCGGTGGGTCTGGAGGAGCAGGTGGTGGAGAACAGAATGGACAGGAAGAAAAGTGGTGTGAAAAAGCAGTGAAAAGTCTGGTGAAAAAGCTAAAGAAAACAGGACGATTAGATGAGCTTGAGAAAGCCATCACCACTCAGAATTGCAATACTAAGTGTGTCACCATACCAAGGTGAGTGGGCGGGGCGCTACGCTGGGTGAGGGGCTGCAGTATCCAGGTCCTCTGTACACAGTGATTATTAAAGTAAATTGTTTTGTTGTGTTAAGCCTTGAGTATTTTAAGGATTATTTTCTTGAGTACTGACTTTTAAGCAATAATAGATATATTGTTTTATCTCTGTTACTTAAAGTTACATGCCATTCTCATCTCTGTGACTGAAAACAATAAATATTCATTGAATGGAAGTAAAACACATACTCAAAACTACGGCTGACGAGTGCTGGCTAGTAGTTTCCTCCCGAGTTGGTCTGGCAGTGAATAGTTAGAAAGGCGCTGACTCCCAGTGAGACGCACGCTTTTAAGAAAGAACAGTGGGTGAGGCAGAGTCTTCTCAGCTTGCGTTGTAGTTGGAAGTCAGCTCAGAGGCTGGAAGTTTGAGCATAACTAGAGCTGAGTACAGTGGGTAGGAGAATGGTGACAGGTTGTTTTGAAAGTATATTCCAGTGTTTCTTTGTACATCATAGCTACATGTGTCTGTCCAGAAGACAGAATTTCCTGCGGAGTGGCATTGCCTTACGTAAGGGCTGGCTCTGCTTGCTTCCAGTGAGCTTTGAGAAGCCTACACCTGATGCCTGGAGATAATGGGTCCCAGTAGCACCAGACTTTGTGCTTGGCAGCTGCAGTAGTTAGTTTGCCTTGTTTGATAGACTTCTTAGCCATTTCTTTTACTTTGTTTCATGTGTTTCTGCATATGCTGATGAAGTGCTTGCTGTTTGTACTGTGTTGGTTCCTAGACAAATGGGGGAAAGTTCCTGAGGAAGATTTACCCACTCATTGAAGGAGTGATCAGAGTTTGAAACAGTAATGAACTCAAAAGAAGACAAGTGCAGTAATGGGATAGGAGAGCATGCAAGGTTGAAGGTTTGAGCTGATCTCTAGGGAAGCAGCAACTCACTGAGGCAGAGTCTTATATCTGCAGGAAAGGGCCACGGTCAAGATTCCAAGGTAGTAAGTGCCTTCCTGCATTGCAGGGCTCACGTGGAGAGAGAAGGAGTCCACTTAGCATTTAGAGGGCTGGAGGTGTTTGAGTGTTGGTCTAAATAACAAAAGAGCAAATACGTTTTTTTTTAAAACTGCATTTTACAAAAGATTATCTTAACAAGATATCTTGTGCAGTGGACAAGTGCTGAGGAGGAGGAAGTGGTGGTGCTGTGTGTGTGTGTGTGTGTGTGTGTGTGTGTGTGTGTTTAGGTGAATAGAAGTGTGGAAGTCACTTGTAATTCTGTCACAGTCTAGTGCAAGATGAGCAAGATTGGACTGACAGACTGGTACTCAGAGTGATTGTCAGCATTTGACCCGTGTTTGGAAATGGAGATCACAGGACTCTGGCAGATTGGCTAAGATTAAGTAACGCTTTGCTTGTTGGTTTTTTTAATTCTGTGCTCGGTTTTGTCTTTGTTGTAAATATTAAAGTGCCTACTGCTTGGCGGATAATTGCTGGAATTGCTTGTTCCTGGGGGGAGACTTAAATGCTCTTCCAGGTGTAGTGCTTACTAGGAAAGGTCCTTGCCCAGGGAGTCTATCCATAGGAAGCTGTGGGAAGCCTTATTTGCTGAAGACTAGGAATTACTAGAAATTTGGTGGAGAGTAGAAATTAGTCAGGGGAAACCACTGTGGGGATGGAGATGGTAGAAATTGGGAAAGAAGATTGGAGAAAGATTGTTCATTCCTTGTAAGCAGATGTCCTTCTGATCACTTTTCCACAG
The DNA here is from genome assembly GCF_011064425.1 of Rattus rattus. NCBI lineage: Eukaryota > Metazoa > Chordata > Mammalia > Rodentia > Muridae > Rattus > Rattus rattus. The sequence goes on along the minus strand of NC_046168.1, from coordinate 55,713,122 downwards.
TAGTTTTAGAGGCGAGCTCTTACTGTACCTGAAACTTGCTGTTTCAGTGAGGAGGTAGGTCATGAGCTTGTCTGAACCAGGAGTAGGATCCAAGCCTCCACTGCTGATGGAGTGAGGTGGGCCAGAGTGGAACTGGTGAAGTAGCAGGTTCCAAGTGATCTGTGTGGTGTTGGGTTATATAGGAGGTCACCACAGTAATGGCTTCCCTTCTTTTGTGTTCTGCTTGAAATGTTCTTTTTCTTTTACCCACTTAAATATTACCTTGGTTTTACTATCAAAATTTACTTGAAATTTAGAAGCTTATTTGATTTACTATGCTTTTTAAAAAATATATTTTTATTCTTTAAGAATAAATTCTATGCAATTATTTTGACCATTTCACCTTATTTCTCCCCAAATCCTTCCAGACCTACCCCACACCCTTCGCACTGGCTTCCAACTTTGTGCTCTTAAAAAAAATTCCACTGATTCCAGTTTGTGCTGTTCATATATGAATGGGTGTGGGCCATCCTCTCAAGCATGCTTGACCCACAAGGGACCATACCTTAAAAAAGTCGACTCTCCCTCTTCAGAGCCATTAGCTGTCAATAGCTGCTCAGTAAGAGTGGGGGACTCGTGAGCCCTTCCCCACTCGGCTAGAATGTTAGCTGCCTCGATCTTACATAAATCCCGTGAGGGCTTAAGATGTGTAAGTTCATGAGTATAGAAGTCCTGTCATATTTAGAAGACACTTTTAATCCAGTTCTTCCCAATCCCTGGCTCTCAAAATATTTCCACTCCCTCTTCCACAGCAGTCCCTGAGCTTTGGGGTGGGCGTGATACCGATCTTCCTTTCATGGCTGAACACTCATTCTTAACACATTGATCAGTTGGTTGTAAGTTAACCAATGTCAACTGTACACACCAAGTCTCTGATGAGGGTTGAGAGTGGCACGGATGTCGATGTGGAAATGTAGAGGGTGATTTGATGTTTTGGCCATTCAGTAGAACAGTGCGTTTACTGCCGTAGGTTTGGCCAGAGTTACAGCAGCAGTTATGTTTTTCTTCTGTGGAGCAGGCCAGAAAACTCTTGGTTGTCCAGTCACATCCATGCCACTATTGCACCCACCCATGTGTGTGCCTTGCCCTGTCTGTCATTATTGTGGTTCACAGGATGTACAATTGGCCAAGACTGTTAATGTCTTCCCCTAGCAGCCCACAGGAGCGTCTCGTAGTGCTGTGAAGACTAACCCGCAGGAAAGAAGCCGCCCTGGTCATTCCAGCCTGATTTGCCATGTTCTGCAACCATAGCTGCTGCTTTAAGATGTAGATGTGCTTGCGTGGGTTGTTGTTGATCCAGAAGAAGAAGTTGCACTATAGTTTCTTACAGTATAGTTTGATGTTGCAAAATTAAGTAGAAAAATTAAGTCAATTATTAGTTATTTCTTAACTATTAAATATTTTTAAACAAGTTTTAGTTGAAATTCAGTCACCTCAGATAGTGTACATATGAAGATGAGAGGTGAGAGTTGAAAAAGAATTTTTTTAGGTAATCTAAGCCCAATTTAAATGATCTAAAAGGTAATGTAAAATGTATTTAACCACATTCACTTAAAATTGTAAGGTGTGTTAATAAAGTAAATTCCTTAAGATTTTTTTTTTCTTTTTCTTTTTTTTTTTTTGGAGCTGGGGACCGAACCCAGGGCTAGGCAAGCGCTCTACCACTGAGCTAAATCCCCAACCCCATTCCTTAAGATTTTACAATCCTAAAACTACAAGGTCAATTGGTGGGAAACATGCTAGCTTCAAATACAGCGAGTGTTTACAGCTAAAACACCCATTTTGTTGACATGAAGCACTTTCCCCTTTGTGTCCTTTGCCCCACTAATATTAGAGTGTGATTAAAATTGCCTAGGACAGTCCTGACTTTCTATCCTTCTGCTCCTCACCTCCAGCGGCCTCACAGGTTTGGAAACTGGACGTTAGCAGCACTAGTTGCCTGTTTGCACCATGGTGTGAGTAACACAGATGGCTCAGAGCAACCGACTGACTTGAGTAGATGAGCTGGACCTGGAGGCCCAGGCAAAGATTACAGCTGCAGTACACAAGTTGCATCTGCATTTTTAAGATCTGGGAAAGGGAGAGATGCTAGTCATAAAATCAGAATAGGAATTGACTCGTGGAAAAAACAAACAAAAAATCTTTTAGTATATTTTAGCTGCAATAAAATAAAGCAAGATGAAAGCCTCTCATGGGGTTGGAGTTATAAAATATTCAAAGCAAGGTACCGTGAGACCTAACATTCCAGTATCATAGTGGCCATAGCCATTATGCATGTGTGCAGGAGTGCAGAGCTCACTTTTCCAAGTCGGAAGAACTTTGATCATGTCCTTTTTTTTTTTTTGGTCTTTCATCCTAAGGGAACAGTGAAAGATTTCTCATGTTCTTACAATGCTTTTTACTATAGGCAGGAAAAGTTTGAAATCCAGTTTTTTGAACTGATAATAAAGAAAACTACCCAACTTGTTTGTTTTATGCCACAGTTGAACAAGGATGGCAAAACAGACCGCTCTACTGATCTCACGCGTAAACAAACGCAGAGTGCAGATGCTAACTGCAGTTCTTTGTTTAAAGAAAGCCCCAGTAATTGCTGCAGGACAAGGTGAGGTTTATCACACACACCGAAGGGCGCCCTGTGTCAGGAAGTCTCCTCACCCAACACCGACTTAGGTTTAAGAAGAAAACTTTCTGTTGGACTCAATATTTATACTGGAGAAACTAGTATATTCATAGTTTGATGAAGAGTATATTTAAAATGTTAGGTTTAAATGATTATGAAACTTTTAAAAGAGAGGTATACTAAATTTTTACTGGTGGCTATTTATGGATGGGAAGAAAAAAAACGCTCTATAATCTTTTCCTAGTGTTATGTATAAATAAGTGTGTTTTTACTCTTAGAGTTAATACAGTTAAATGTTGAAATAGGATTTAGGGCAATTTAATTCTTGTCTCCTTAATATACCTCTTGTTTGGGCTGGAGAGATGGTTCAGTGGTTAAGAGCACTGACTACTCTTCCAGAGATCCTGAGTTCAATTCACAGAAAACACATGGTGGCTCACAACCATCTGTAATGGGATCTGATGCCCTCTTCTGGTGTGTCTGAAGACAGCTACAGTGTACTCAAAAGTAGATAAATCTAACACACACACACAAATATATCTCGTTGACTTTTTTCTCTGTATCATCACAGTTTGTAGTTCAGATGCTTCTAAAGTTAGCACCACTTTTTGGTGTTCTTTGAAGTCAGTTTTTCTATTAAAGGACAATTTGAAATGGACCTGGTAGCCTGTAGTCTCAGTTCTTAAAGGCTCATGAATGCCAGGAAAGTCTGAGCTACATACACAGTAAGACCCTGTTTCAAGAAAAAAAGCAAGAAAAAGAAAGTGTGTGTGTGTGTGTGTGTGTGTGTGTGTGTGTGTGTGTGTGTGTCTGTGTGTGTGTTGTATTTCCAGAAGAGTGTAGAGGAGTGTTACTTAGAACCATGGAAACAGTGTGTGTACATGGTTGAAAGTCAGCCTGGAATATATTGTTGGGGAAGACACCTCACACCCTCTTCTCTGTCACCCAGTTTTCCTCTCTAGTTAGACTTCTGTCCCTTCAGGACAGTAACTTTCTAGTGTGGTCATTGATTGATACTTGGTGGGGTTTTTTTGTTTTTTGTTTTTGTTTTTTGTTTTTTTTTGGTTGGTTTTATTTTTTCATCTTTTAAACAACAGAGAAAATCAAAAGAACTTTGTGTAGATTGTCAACTTTCTTTTCTGGCTTCCTGTCCGTATGCCTTTTACTTGTCTGGGCAAACTGGAATAGTCACAGAGAAGTCATTTGGAATCTAAACTATGGTGTTTTATTTTTCTTAAACACTTGAGAAGAGAAGTTCCCATCTGCATGGTGATGGATTAAGTGTGGTTCTGTGTGAAGCATGGACTGGGGAGCTCTGCCTTCGCTTCAGATTGCCTGGCTTTGAGTTCGCTCACTCAGTGCTGAGCGGTGGATCCCAGTGAGGTGGGGTGGCCGCTGTTTTATGGCTTCCTTGCTTGGGAAGAGGGTGTTTCGGGGTGAGGACTCTCACAGTCTGGTTTCTGACCCCATTGGAAACAGTGTGAGTGAGAGTTGTAAGCTTTACAGCACTGGCCATGAATATAGTTTATTTGGAACATTCACACGTGTCTAAACTTTTCCTTTTTCTTTTTTTCAAGAGAATATGTGTTAAATTGTATTACCTATTGTTTTGGTAGGCAACATGTGTTACATATAATTTAACTTAATTCAAATATGTAGTTTATTTGTAAAACCAATGAGATCAATGAAACTATGTATTCAAAAGTAGGACTTTGAGGTTGTAAGAAATGATACCTTTTATCAGACTTAGCATGCAATTACAGTTTTTCTATGTTCTGTTTATAAATTGTGAATGTGCTTGGGTTGTGGTTCAGGATCCTGTAAAGTGCTTTGAAAGGGCACTTTTGAGATTCTCGATGGTTTCCAATGCCTGCTTTTAAAAAGGTTTTTAGGTTTTGCAAGGGGTCTCCTGTTATAACACATTCAAAAACCTTTTGTAAATATGTGTACATTCAGGCATAAACATGTGTGTGTGTGTGTGTGGTGTGTGGTGTGTGTGTGTGTGTGGTGTGTGTGCATGGTGGTGTGTGTGGGTGTGTGCATGCATGTGTGGGTGTGGTGTGTGCATGTGTGTGCATGTGTGTGTGTGTGTGTGTGTGTGTGTGTGTGTGCATGTGTGTGTGTGTGTGTGTGTGTGTGTGTGTGTGTGTGCATGTGAGTGTGTGTGTGTGTGGTGTGTGTGTGTGCGGTGGTGTGTGCCATGTGTGTGTGCATGTGTGTGTGTGTGTGTGCATGCATGTGGTGTGTGGTGTGGGTGTGTGTAGTGTGAGTGTGTGTGTGTGTGTGTGTGTGTGTGTGTGTGCCAGCCACATGCCCCAGCATTTGTGTGGAGGTAAAAGGACAGTCTCAAGTGGCTTCCTTGCCTTCCACCATGTATTGAGATAAGACTTTTTATTTTTCTTTTGTATATGCCAGGCTAGCTGGGTCCACAAGTGTTTAGGATTTTCCTGTCTCTGCCTTCTCTCTTCTTAGGAGCTCTGGGATTAGACGCTTGTGTTGTATCTGGATTGTATGAGTTCTGGGGATTCCAACCCAGGCCTTCATGTTTTTTTGCAACAAGTGCTATTGCTCCAGCCCACATGGTACTATTTTTTTATTTTTTTAATCATCACTTCATCAGAGAAAACACACCTGTCTTAGGACCTTTGTTCATTTATAAAAATTAGTGAATTATTCTCAGATTAAATCGCCCCATAATACTAATTTTTACATCTGGGGCAAAAAGCATGATTCTTCTTGTGCCATAATCGTGTTGGCATCAATGAGAAACTCATCTAGCTAAGTAGTAATGACAGCCCTTTTGTTTTCTTAATATTAGCATTCGAGGTATCTTCTAAGAGTAGTGTTTCACTCTCTCTCTCTCTTCCTGTCTATAGTAGAGTACATGGAGACTTCTGTGTCCACAACTTGAAGGAGTTTGTCTTTTCCTTTAACCACAAGGGGACCTAGGTGTGAAGTTTACAACATCAGGCTTGATAGCAAAGCCTCCCTTCACCCACCCCACTGAGCTGTTTTGATGGAATAAGGATTACTGTACTTAAACTTCTCACTCATGTAGAACTTGTAAACGGGGTCAGGAGAATAACCCCAGCGTGAGATCTTGCTTGGAAATAGTAAGATCTGACTGTATGTTCCTTCCCTTCAAATTGAAGGGCTTCAGAATTGCTTCTCAATTTGTTAGGTGTCTGCTGAGGTTTGAGAGATGTGTAAACTAGTTCTGACTTCTTGGAGAAGCCTAAAAAGTGAGAGACCAACCAGAGCTGTCCTTTGTGGTATTAGAGTAAAGAAAGGTCATGATGAGAGTAGCCTGCCCTTTTGGGTATGATGGGTCAAAGGTGCAAGACTCATCCCAGAGACTGGGTAGATAGCAAGAATAGTGAAGATTCCATGGAAAGGAACAAGAGACCTCCAACTTTAGGTCTGCATAGTCTAGGCAGAGCAGCCTGAGAAGTCAGTTCCTGCGCTATAAGTAGAGGAAGGGAATCAACATTAGGGTGCTTGCCTTCTGCAAGGTCACCTCACCTTGTCCTTCAAAGCTCTTCCTGTTTGTTAGCCCTGAACTTGCAGGCCGTAAACATGACACTTGAACAGTCCTGAGGAAGGCAGAGCACGGTTAAATGTGGAACAAGTTTTTTATTTAGAGCAGGCAGAAAATTTGATTTCTAAAGATATTTGTCATGTGTGTGTGTCTGGACATGACTAGAAACCCCATGACAGCTTTAGGAAATACAGTTCGACAGGAGCTTGTTGGAGCAGTGGTACTGGGTGTTGAAGGATTCTGAGCCAGGGCCAGCTTGTTCCATGTGTTGTCTTCCTTTGGGGCTGAGAGTTCTGAGTTGTTAGCTGGGGACAGAGGAAATGCAGGTTGGAGGGACATGACAAGCATCTGCAGGCAACTGTCATTTTAGCAACTTAAACCATTTGACCATAGAAGTCTCAGAAACTATTTTACCATAAACCATCTTTAATTGGTATTTCCTTCTATTACCATCATTCTGCCAAATATGTGTGTATGTGTGTGTAGGCACGTGTGTTTTCAGGTAGAGGGAAGACAGAGACAGTGGGTGTCTTTCTGAATCACCGTTCGCCTTTTTGAGACAGATTTCACTCAATTGGAGCTCACTGATTGAGTGAGACTTGGCCAGTCAGTAAGTCACAGGGTGACCTGTCTGTCTTTCCAGCTTGCCTACTGTTGTCCCTGGCTTCTTGGTATGGGTACTGGGATCTAAATCATCTGTCGTGTTTGAGTAGCAAGCACTTCAGCACCTGAGGCACCTCTCAGCCCAACCTAATCTTTACTCAAAAGCTCTGCTTTGGGGTTGTTGCAGGACATATCATAGGAAATGTCACTTTGAGAAATCGATCAATAAATTCTAAAATGAGACTTGAAACCTGTTAGGAGACACTGGTTGAATCATTCATCTTAGCCTTTTTCTTTTAAAACTATCTTTTAGTATGTTATCATATATTAAAAAAGTAACAAAGAGTTTTCCCAAGCCAGGTGTGATGGCTCATGTCTTTAATCCTGACACTCCAGAGACTGAGGCAGGTGAATCTCTGAGTTAGAAACTAGCCTGGTCTACATCGTGAGTACAGGCCAGCCAGAGCTGTGCAGTGAGACACTCACTCTCAGATACATACATAGAAAGCTTTTCCTTATTGCCTGGATATGGTGGCTTATGGCATTTGCACTAGTGATGGAGAGAAGAGGTGCTCTACCCAAACACTTTGATCTCTGTGCATGAAAACCCTTGCCATATAAAGGAGGGTGGATTTTTATTTGGTGGTGTGCTAATTTAGAATACTTGTTATTATATTATAAAACACTTATTTGTAGGAGATGAGGTATGTAGATGTAAGAGGACAATTTACAGAAGTTCATTCTCTTTCTACAACGTGGGTCCCAGGGTTTGGAATCAGGTCATCTGGCTGGACCTGATGCTGCTTTCCCCAGTGAGCCCAGCTCTCAGGTCCATAAAATCATTTCTTTACAACCAAATTAAAGCATTGCAAAATGTGTGCTTTGACTCTTTACAAAAGTTTATTTAGTCCCTGTAGTATATCTGGTGCATATTTCTTCTGTTTTTCTGCATCTAATTTGAAAGATAAAAATGATGCTTTTTTTATTATGATTATTTTTTCATTTTGGGATACTGTTTTTTGAATTGCTAAAGACTGTATGTGAAAATTAAGATAGAAAATCCATATGCTGTATTGTTAAAGTTAAAAGTCTTTGTACTCTTTTCAACATTGACTATTTCTTTAAGTTAAAAAGTTCATAATTTTCAAAGGGCTTAAAATAATCCCACAAACCATTTTTAGACTTGACATTAGATCATTTCCATAACCAAGGATGATGTATGTTTGTGGGAAACCTGTTGTTAGTTTTAGTTTTCAAAGTCAGGGAAAATCCATGAGGATCTCAGATTGCATTGTGACAACACTTAAAGTTAGACATGAAAAATACTAGGGATAGGAATCCTTTTGGGTCTTTGAACATCAAAGAAGGGCTGTACCAAACCAAAGAAGGGAACAGGTATTTGAGTATAATCTATACTATACTCAGTGCAAAATTAATGTGTAGCTTTCAAAATTTAATCATTGCAACTCACTGCTTTAACAACAGAGAAACCTGAAGGTTAAGATCAAAAGCATCTTAACAAAATTCATAGTTTGTTTAGACTTCCAGCATATTGGAGTTTATCTGATTGAGGACATTGAAGAAAAGACATGGCATTTATACATTTAATTACAGAAGACCTTAATTTTTCTAAGTTCAGTAGACAAAAATACCTATTCTTGTGTCTCAGTTCATTATTTCAGTGGAGGAACTGAAGAGTTCAGTGAGTTAATGAAAATAAAGATGGAGTGGATCATCGTTCTTCCTGTGGAATGATTAACATAGGAAAAAAGCAAATGAGAAGTTCAGCAAGGTGGTCTTTTATAAATACCAGCTCAGACAAATGGAATTGATAAGAAAATAATTGCATCTGTAAAACTAAAATACCTCGGAATATAGTTTTCGTAAAAGATAGAAGATCTTTATATGACATTCTAAAGCTTTGCCAAGAGAAATCAAAGGCAAATGCAAGGAAGACTCATTTTTATTTAGCATAGCTAGGGTATGTCTTCTTTCAGACTGGTCCTGTAACACTCAGTGGCTGCGTGGAGCTGAAGCAGCATGGTGTGGAAGAGAAATGAGAGCAGACAGACTTAGGTAGTATTTGCCAGGTGGAGAAGACAGTGGATGCTCTGCTAAGTTTTGCTTTTATTCAGGTCGCTAAGGTTCCAGTGCAGAACCCACTGTGTCTGACCTGAAGTACCACAAGTCAGTTTTGGACAGATACAACACTGAAAAGTGAGACCAGGATCCCAGCAAGGAGTGAACTACACAGGGGAGCTCACATATTTTTAAATGGTGTTGAAGATTATTGGCTGACCACATATGTGGAGCAGACTTACAGTAGCCTGCTGAAAAGTAAAGAAACAGGTCTTTTAAAAGAATGATAGTAACTTGACTTGCTCAGAGTGCCGTTTGATTCCAGGCAATCAAAACAGAGATTGATGATGGAAAAATATGGCTAAACCTAGAGTCATCACAGACTATCAGGTCCAACTCACAACCCTGACTTACTGAACTGCAGGGAAAGAAAACTTGTCTCTATTCCTTGTGGAATGGCCAACCAAGACACACCTTAGATGTTGAAACTGCCAGATGATCAATTGACTTGATAAATCAATGTTTGCTAGTTGAAGCACTCAGTAGTATTGGTTAATGGGCTTTAATACTTCAGTGTGGTGTTGGCATAAAAAGAAATAAGTGGTATAAAATGGATCGAAACACGTTTGAGGGCTGAGGACGTGGTTTAGTGGGTAAAGGGACCACCAGGCCTGCGGCTCAACAGCCTGAGCTCAGTCCCCAAACTGAAGTACATAGTGAAAGGTTCAGCTGCCTCTGCCTCCCCATGCTGACGGTATGCGCTGCTGTGAGCCTGCATGGTAGCTTCTTCAGCTTAGAAAGGCATATGATAATAGCATTTTAATACAGTAGATTTGGGTTTTGTTGGTGTTTTTTTACTCACTGTTTACCTGTGGATTCCAACACTCCTTTCTTGGTGCCGAAGGACCATGAAAATTCTATGGCGGGGACTGGGAAGAAGGCATAAGCCAGCATGAGGACTTGAGATCCACCCCAGCACTCCTTGGGGGAAGGGGGCAGAGAAAGCCAAAACCCTGGGACTCTACTAAGAGCCAGCCTAGACAGCGGCATGACCCCACGCCAGTGAGAGGCCTGAGAGAGAGATGGTTCAGACAGCCTGACGACCTGAGTTTAGATCCCCAGAAGCTGTGTGTCCTCATTGGGAAGTGGGAGGTGGAGGCAGGAGACTCTCCAGAAGCTAGTGGCTAGATCAGTTAGTGTCTGGGATGTTTGGTTGCCAAAAAAAAAAAAAAAGAAAGAAAAGTGGAGAGTGAGCAGAGCAGGGGTCACAACATAGCTCAGGAAAAACAACTCTCCCTCCCCTCCCCTCCCCTCCCCCTCTCCCTTTCCTCCCCTCCTCCCCCTCCCCCTCGTTATCTTCCTTACCATTTGTGTAGTGTGGTAGCGGGTAGAGTATTCATTTTGGAAGTTTTTTGTTTCTTTGATGCCTGAGTTATCCAAAATGCAAACTTTTAGATCCTTAGAAGGGTCGGTTTGTCATCAGTAGTAATAATTATGGTTTCTTAGTTACAGATTCTTCCCTGCAAGTCCATCTTCTGTGAGTGTATCATTCATCAAGAGCTAGAGCCTCAAGTGAAGCTCGTTTGGTTGAGGCCATTCTCTAATTGATTAACACACCTACTTTGCTCAGTTTTTAACCTACTTTAACTTTTCCATGGAGTACCCTATGGGACTCACTTGGATACGCAGAAGAAACATTCTCTTTTGACAAAGGTTACAAACAATATGTCAAACAACACTCTTTACTGTTGTATACCATGCAGATAACATGAATAATAAAACCATGAAAATAAAAAATAAAAATTTAAAAATAATAAAATGAAAATAATAAAGATTTATTGGGTTCTGAGGATTGTGTCTTTTGCCCAAAGTTAGTGCTTCTTTTATTTTTTCCTCCTCTCCTGACTCCTCCTCCTCCTCCCCATCTTTGAACTCAGATCCACCTACCTTGCTTTGTGAGTGCTGCATGACAGACCTGACTGCTTCTCTCCTGGCCTGGCCTGCCCTGGCCTTGTCTTTCCTTTCCTTTCTGTTCATATATAGTACTGGAAATTAAACCCAAGATCCTTACACATGCTAGGTAAACATGCTACGACCGGGCTATATTCTTAGCCCTTAGAGTTTTAGAAGACCTCAGTTTGTAGCTTGGGCTTGCTTTGAATTTGCTGTGTAGCCTAAGCTGGCCTGAAACCTGAAACTTCCTGCTGGCTTTCAGTGCTAGTATAGCAAGGTCCAGAACCAAGCGAGTGCTTTCTTAAGCAGAGTTCTAACCTCTTCTTTTTGTTTTCCAATAATATGTACATGCATAAATTTAAAAAGTGTATGAATACAAACATGTTTGTGGATATTTGAAGTTAAGTATAAAATGTTTATAAAATGTCTTCTAGGATACATCTTATAAATTATGTTAGATTTGAATTTTAAATTGAGCTTCAAATATAAGCTATTGTGATGAGTAAAAAACTTAAAGTTTGTCTGTTTATTTGTGTTTGGTGTGTGGGTGGGGGTGGGGGTTGAGTGCTTTGTGAGCATCGATGCCACAGTGTAAATGTCTGACGACGTTCAGGAGTTGGTTCTTTGCTCCCAGCTGGTTGGAGCAGGATCTGCTTCTTTACATCGCATTTTCAGGCTACCTGACCTGCCAGTCTGGAGCTTTCTAGATCTTCAGTCTCCACCTCCCATCTCACCTTAGGAGTGCTGGATTATGTAGCCTGACGCCTACTGTGCGTACAGGGATTGGACTGGCTGTGGGCTTTTGTAGCACATGCTTTTCACTACTGAGTCATTACGCAGGCCTAGGTGAATTTTAAATGTGTTAGTTATTGTACTTGCTGTAAGTGTGGCTAATAGGGAGATTTGGTTTATTGCTAAATGACTTGGTGCATGCAGTGATAATTAGTAATGGACTTATGCTGACGGATTGGTTGTCATGCTTGCGTCCTTGGGATTTTAGTAGATGTTCCTTTTCTTTTCTCTACACTTTTTTTTTCCAGGGTGAATATAGAAGCAAAACTAAAATCCATATGTAATAGTTTGTTCTAGAGAAACTATTCCATACAAAGAACCTGTGTGGCTTTGTATTAGGTGAAAACAGCTGTGCTCGAGCTTGCTCAGCTGGCTTCGCAGTAGTGCGAGGACGTCACTGTTGGTGGTCTGTGGGCCAGCACATCTTATTTCAACACACTGCAATACTCTTTCTAATTACATTAATAAGCAGGGTTAAATTTAGTTAGACAGAAGTCAGTAGACCATTTGTTTTGGTATAATTTTCAATAGCTAAACTGTTCTACAATATGTCCTGAAGTTAGGCAGTCAGACTAGTGAGTTACCAGTCAAACTAGTAATGTGTTTGGGGTATTGCTATCATTGATAAGAGATGATAAAACTTTCAACCCCGCAGTACCACAAAATCGAAACAACAATGAAACCTGTTTGTTTAGGATACTTTACTTTTAACACTGCAAACCTTTTTCATACCTTTCTTTTGCTGTCTGTAGTGCTTGCAAACCCTTGTTACTGTACAGCAGGTTCATTTTGATTTCCAGTAATATCATTTAAATGTATAGAAATGGAGTGTAGGGTAAGGGATGTTACTGCTTCTGTTTCTGAGGAGGTTTACTGTATAGCCCAGCCTTACTTGAACTGGATCTGGGTCCTGTCTTGGTGTCTGAGATGCTTAGATTCCAGGCATAGGCCATCATTTCTGGCTATTTTTTTAACCTCATAAAATTGTCACGTGTGGAGTGCATGTATCATTGACAAATTAGGTTTGTCAAGTGAGTGCACTAATGTGCTGTACAAAGCTGTCAGTTACCTGGGCGGTTCTTGCCGTGCTTCTGCTGCTAAGCAATGCTTGAATTAACTTGAGTGTACTGCGGCTCCAGGGTTTCATGTAAATGAACCCATTCAAAATCTAGTCTCCTCCTCCTCCTTCTCCTCCTCCTTCTCCTCTTTCTCCTCCTCTTCCTCCTCCTCCTCTTCTAAGAAGGTGCATTTTTTTTAAAAAGATCTATTTATTGATTGATTGATTGATTGTGAGTACACTGTAGCTGTCTTCAGACACACCAGAAAAAAGGCATCAGATCCCATTACAGATGGTTGTGACCCACCATGTGGTTGCTGGGATTTGAACTCAGGACCTCTGGAAGAATAGTCAGTGCCCTTAACCATTGAGCCATCTCTCCAGCCCTCGCCTGTTGAGCTTCTTTTGGTCCATGGAATGTTTATTACTTTTACTTATCAGTATATCACTATTGTTGCTATTTAAAATCCTTGGAGAACTGGGGGTGGGGTAGCTAGTGGCAGAGTGCTTCCCTAGTACATTAGTACAATATGCTTAGCCCTCGGAAACCCTGAATTCAGTCTCACTGCACATCTCACATTTGAATCTTTGCACTTTCATACACTTTGGGTTAGTTTCATCAACTGCAGTGTCACAAAAATATTTGGCAAAGATAATGGCTGTAGTAGATTATAGAGGCATGAACAACATGGGCCGTCCATGTTAAAACTAGGCATCATGATAGTCCTTTTTTCTGTGGATGTAGTGTACATTTGCAGCTTCTTACACTGTCTCTATCTCTGACTGCTGCCAAGCAAGTCTTACGTATCTTATGGAATCTTTTTCTAAGTGTTTTATCTTTTTATACTTAATTTATTACTGGGATATTGAGAATACAGTGAATTTTATCATTTTATATCCTACAACATTGCTCAGTTCACCAGTCTATTGTACAGGTTCCTCATAGATACCCCAGGATTTCTGTATGAAGTTTAGGTATTAGTCCCAAGCAAACAGTTAATATTTCTTCCTTTTCTGTAGCTTTTGTTTTTAATTTTTCTTTCTTTGTTGTATCAAGTAGGACAGTGCTGGTCTCACATCATTTTCTGCAAAAATTTTAAAACACCAATTTAATTTTTTTTTAAATGAGTGGGAATTGAACCCAGGACCTTCCCTTTTGAGTACTGGGGATGGAGCCCCTGGTCTGTCCCTTCCTCTTTGAAGCAAGTGCCTCTGCTACTGAGCTCTGAGTCCCAACCTCCCTTTTAATTCTCACAAAATTGCCAAACTTAGACTCCTGTCTCAGCCTCCACAGGATTACAGCCTGCACCGCCAAGCCTGATTCATTGCTTGTTGTAAAGTGTTAAGGCTGTACTGCCCACCACCTCTCCAGCAACCTCATACTGTGGCATCATTAGCATTTAAAGTGTTTTAAAATGTACTTTGTGATTTCTTTCACTTAGATTCACTTGGTTATTTCTAAAGTTCATTGACTTTTTATGGCCTTAGCATATATGTGTTTGTGTGCATGCATGCGCGCCGCACGTGTGTGTGTGTGTGTGTGTGTGTGTGTGTACTAAATACTTTTTGTACACTTGAATTTGTTAACATTGTACAGGTCTTCTGTGACCTGAGGTGGATAGGGTTTGTGTGTCCTGTCTCTTTAAAGAATTACTGCTGTTGTTCCAGTATTTATTCCTTACTGATCTGTCAGGTTTCCCTTTCTGTTTTGCCTCCATATTCTTCTGTGGTACCTGGTAGGAGTGGAGCAGTGGCCTCCTGCAGGACAGAGAGCACCCTGCCCTCAGCTATGTTCCTAGTCAACATGTATCGTGGGTCTGACTTTAGATGCTTTTCGAGACTGTTAATGCCTTATGTCTTCTTTTAATTCTTTGTCTTGAATGTTTTATCTTTAGTGTTAAATATTATTGTTATAGAATTAGAGCTGTCTCATTTGGATTCTAAGTCTTGTCAGTAAGGAACTTACAGATACACTTGGAAGGAAGTTCAAGGACACCTTTATTAGGATTTCAGAGAAGACCAGGACAGGAAAACTGTCCTGGCAATTGCCTGGGGGTGGGGGTGGGGGGGTGCGGGAGACACTAAAGAAAGCAATGGGTTTTGGCAAGCAACCAAATGGAGGCAGAAGAGGGGAAGGGCTTCAGAGAAAGTGGAAAAAAAAAAAAAACCCTAAGGATCTCAGGAAAGCACACTCAGACTTTGGCTGCTATCTGCAAGAAAAGGAAAAGGAAAAGTTGCGGGGCTGGAGAGATGGCTCAGTGGTTAAGAGCACTGACTGCTCTTCCAGAGGTCCTGAGTTCAATTCCCAGCAACCACATGGTGGCTCACAACCATCTGTAATGGGATCTGATGCCCTCTTCTGGTGTGTCTGAAGACAGCTACAGTGTACTCATATACATGAAGTAAATAAATAAAATCTTTTAAAAAAAAAAAAAGAAGGGAAAGTTGTACTTTTCTGGGTAACAGGACAGAGCACAAGTCTGGGCCACCGCATGGTGGAAGCTTTGTGAGTGGCTTTGTGGAGAAAGAGCTTCCTGGGATGACAAGCAAGTTACTCAATAAAGGGATGATTCTACCCCCAAAGATTTGTGTGTTGTATATATGTATGTGTGTATGTTTTACGTATATGAATGTTTGCTTGCAGGTATGTGTTTGTGTGTGTGTGTGTGTGTGTGTGTGTGTGTGTGTGTGTGTGTCTGTGTGTGTGTCTGTGTCTGTGTCTGTGTGTGTGTGTCTGTGTCTGTGTCTGTGTGTGTGTGTGTGTGTGTGTGTGTCTGTGCTGTCTGATCCCCTGGAGCTTGAATTAGAGGTGATTGTAAGCCACTGTATGGGTGCCAGAAAGTGACCCCAAGCATTCTGTAATAGCAGCAAGTACCAATCACTGGGCTGTTTCTCCAGCCCCTTCTTTCATATCCCTGTCACGTCCTCAGATAAATCAGCTTTTCTCAAGTGGACTCCAGCCAGGTGATTGACAAACCCAACTGGATTAACTCTAAAGAGAAAGGGCAATAGTATGCACTCATCTAATATTGGAAGTAGGTTGGAATGCCATGTTGTTACCCAGGATACATAGTCTCTATTCATTTTTACCAGTGGGGTTAAGGAGAGGCAGTTATGGTGTTTGCCTTTGTAGTGTTACAGGAAAATGGGAGGTTGAGGAAGGAAGTCCCATCCTCAATGTCTTCCAAAGCTGTTAATCCTTGTAACGATCCCCCTAAGAATTGAGACTCTAAATTATTTAGAAACCAGACCAGGGGTCAGCGTAAATCCCCAAATATTTGTACCATTTCTGGCTTCCATCCAGGCCAAGACCAAGGAAGGATATTTCCAGCTTCCTGGCCAAGGGCAAGAATCTGGTCCTCATTCCGAAACGGCCTGCATGATTTCTATATTCTGCCAGCCATTGTCTCTGATTGCACTCTACCATTTCCTTCATGAAGCCCGATGGCTGTAGGCACAGTTATCTCAGCTGGTCTTTGTTTAAAGAACACAGTTTTATATGGACCTTTCTCTTCATAGGGTACCTCTCTACTTTTCCTTGGAAGTGGTGTGTTGATGCTAATTATTGTTGCCATGACTAGATTTAAATATCACGTGGGCTCTGTTATTTATTGCTATATGTGATTCTTTTTGTTTCTTCTGTTAGTTGTCTTCATTCTGACTGCTTTTTGGATTATAATAGCATCCTTAGTTTTGTAATCATGCAGTTGCTTTTACAATTCTGTCTATCTACTGTTGTCTAAAACTTACATTCATGTGTTCTTTAGGTCACAAATTTTTCTACAACCTCTTTTCATAGAAATTATTAGAAAATAATAACCACCTTTTACATTTAGCTATTAACATTTTTAGCTTTTAATTTTTTCATAATACTGTATTTTCTTCTTTTATAGTTTTTCTTTATCCTGAAATATTTATTTTCTGCAAAATCTGCTAGAAACAAGTTTGGCTGACTTTTTGGTCTTCAGAACATATTTGTGTCTTGACTTTGCAAAGGCTACTTTGCTTCTGGGCTTGTGGGTTAAACGTTCTTTCTTTCCCTTGCATAAAGATGTTCTTTTGTCTTCTAGCTTTCGTTATTTCTTAAGAGAGATTGTGCTTTTGTCTCTGTATGTAATGGATTATTCTTCCTAGACTGTTGCCAAAGTAAAGCAGACAAGATTGTAAAGGCCGTAAGAATGGGTGTCATCTTGTAGTTTTCACAGGGAGGGAAGGTGTGGGTTCAGCTTTGTCTTGAGGTGACTGAGCATTAAAGAAAGAAAAAATAGGGACCCCAGGCAGGGGCAGGGTGGAAATAGAAGATCCATCTGTATCAGTATAAGTAGGCTCCTCCATGTGCTAACTTGGTACCTACTCAGGGTAGGGACTGGCTTTTTCTGGAGTAGGGGTGGGGCCTTCAGAGGAATTGTTTGCCTGAGGGTCTTTAGAGGAGCTCAAGAGAGTTGGGAAAGATTTGTACCAGAAGGTTCTAGGAGAAGACAGGGCCTGTCATAACTCGTTAGGTGGTTTAAATTCTTTGGTGTTCACTGGGCCTCTTGGGTGTTTCAGTTTAGTTTTTTATTAAGTTGGAATGTTTTAAGACTGGAAAATGTACCGACCATTTCCCCCCAGCCATTAATTTATTTCAGTTTTTGTTTTTTTTTTTTTCTCTTACTCTACAACTGCACACATAAGTCAGGGTTCATTTTGTTTGGGAGTCTTTGATTTTACTATTCTTGGTTAGGTCATTTCTGCTAATGTATAAATTTACTGATATATTCTTTGGCCATTGGGCTCTTTATTTCAGAGTTTGTAATTTCCAGTTTTAGCATTTCTGTATTTACATTTGTTGAGATTTCTGATCTGTTCATTAGTTTCAGGAACATAATTCATAATGGTCACTTTAAAGCTCTCATCCAGTTGTTTCTGTGACCTTTCAATTGTATGGCTTTTAGTTGTCTACTAGTTTTGTGAAACAGTGTTGTAGAAACTCGGGATTCTGTTGTCTACCCTCTGAAGAGTTATTTTGTTTTAGCAGGTGTCTGGTAGCTTCACAATCTAGATTTGACTTCTGCTGTTGGCAGAGGCTGCATTCTCAGATCTTTGTGCTTTTCCAAGTGCTGGTTTCATTAACCCCCACGGTTTGTCCACGTGTGTCGTCAAGGATTGGGCAGAGGTCATTGTTGTTTGAAGATTTCTCTCCTGTGGCTCCTTTATTTACAGTTAAACTACAGTTGTATACATGTGTTCCAGTTTTACTGAATTACTGTGGCTGGGGACTGCCCTCAAGTAAAAAGTGTTAGAATACAGCTTCCGTCCAGGGTGGCCTTACTCATCTGCAAGTCGACACCTTCCACACTGCATACTTCTTTCTATTTATCTTTAAATACTTTAGTGTTTGGTTGGTCAGAGCTGTGGTTTGAGGCAAACTGACCTAATTGAGCTCCTGGACTTCACAGGATCAGTTTGCTTTGAGTTAGCATGTTCCTGTGTCTGCGTGCTTCTGAGCTCAGGCGGATCTCTGAGGTAATTCTCAATCTGGTAGGACCAGTCTCTCCCAGGCCTTCTTGGGGCTCTTATTATGTGTTATATACTTAAAGAATCTTGTCTGGATCGTAAAATCTATGAACTAGAGGTGTGCTTCTCTTCATGTACTTTGTGTTTGTTATGTTAAAGTTGTTTCTTTAATAATTACACAGACTTACTAGTTTCTTTGTAGGTGTTGGTACAGAGTGGGTCTGCTTTTGAAGTGTTCTGGCAGTGCAGTGACACACAACCATAATCCAGCACTGGGGAGGCTGAGGCAGGACTCTGTTTTTCAAGCCAGCCCAAGCTAAATATAAAACAAACAAGCAAACGTTTTCCTAGCTAGAATTAATATTTTTAAACAGTCTTTCCAGTTTGAGGGAATAGAGCCAATGAAAGCTGTGAATTGCATGGTGGCATGCTGGCTGTCAGGCTGGGTCAGGTGGAGGTCAGCATCATCATCGCTCTGGACCATTCACCTTCCCACCCAGTGCTTTACTCCTGGGTTGATTTCAGGCCCGGGGGGAGCACAGCTTACGTGCTCTGTACCCTAGATGCTGGTTCTCGTGTTCTCAGAGGAACCTGAGCGAAATGTTATTTCTAATGCCATGACAGAGTAGCCTCCACTCATGCTGTCGTTGTTTTCTTTATATTGTTCTCAAGGAAAGAGTCAGCTGTATACTGTTCACTTCCGCTCTGAGTCACAAGAGGAAGGTCTAGATTACCCTCATTTCTTGACCCTTTCTGCTTTTCATAGTATGGCGATGTACTAGACTGTCTAAAACACATCAGGGCAGCTCAGGAAAATGTCCAAGTGTGCTTTTTCCTTTCCTAGCCCCTTTCTTCCTCTCTCCCTGCCAGACTCTTCTTTCTCTCTTTCTCTTCTTTCCCAGGAACTGCTCAATTCTAGTCACTGTGTACTCAAAAAGTCAGGAGTGCCCTGGGTTAGGGGTCCTGGGTCAGTCTAGACAGCTGCTTTCAACCTGTGGGTTACAACCCCTTTGAGGGGGTCCTCAAACTACCCTTTCATAGGGGTCACCTAAGACCACCAGAAAACACAGATATTTGCATTACAATTCATAACGGTAGCAAAGTTACAGTTATGAAGTAGTAATGAAAATATTATTGTTGGGGATCACCACAACATGAGGAACTGTATTAAAGAGCTGCAGCGTTAGGAAGGCTGAGAGGCCCTGCTGCAGACCATCTTTAACCTCAAGAAAGCCTGCACTTACTTTCCTGTTGCCCTTTATTGATCCCCCAACTTACAAATGGTGAACAAATGTGAAACATAATCAGTTGTTTAAAGTCATTAGAAATGTTCCTGATTTTCCTCAAATTTTATTGACTTTTGTAATATGTGAGAAGTAAAATTGAGTCTCAAAAATTATATTTGACTGATTTAAAAAGTATAGCTTCATAGCCAAGAGACAAGACAATCAAAAGCTCTATTCTAAGGGTTCCTTTTAAAGTCTTCCCTTCCCCCACAGGCCAGTAGTAGTTACTTTGAAATGAAATAGTAGTTCAGGGGAAATAGGGTGAATTACCTTTGACCTGCCTGTGTTCTGGATGTTCTGGAAAGAGATGTGAAAAAAAAATTAAGGCGTGTTATATTAAAATAACTTAGTTTATGTTCTTTTGTCCTCTATAAATAGTGGCACGAAAGTAACTACAGCTGTCAGTAAATGGTATTTCTTATTACAAACAGCCCAGAAATATTAACCGTGGATGTGTCTCGTTTGTTTAATTACTTATTTTGAGATAAGATCTCATAGACCAGGCTGGCCTTGAATTTACTGGGTTAGCCTAGGCAAGCAATGAACTGGTCCTCCTGTCTCCACCATCCACGTGCTGATTACAGATGTGTGCTACCACACACAAGTGATAAGTGTTGCTTTTAACTGGACCTTCTCTACAGTAAAATACCAGTTGACAGCTGTTAATCGAAGAGGGTTTTTTGTTGTTATGTTTTAAACTGAATAATGAACTGAAGCCCTGTTAATGGAGTTGATGGCATAGGATGAACTCTGAATAGCAATTGACAAGGGAGGGCATTTATAGGTGTGATTTCATTAGGTTAGCAAGCATTGGTGTCACATATAAAACATAATCATAACTTATCTGGAGTCACATGTTCCATTTATTGGCTTCCTTCATATAGAAAATATAGCAGCCAGTCCTGACCCGTTGTGGGCGAAGCGATGTATATTTTCTGGGTGAAGGAAGTATTCTGTACATTCTCCATGCTTTGCATCATGGTATTTTGAATAACCATGCTTCCATGTTCACATCAACTTTTTGTTTTTCGATTTATGCACAGCACTTGCTCTGAAATTTGGGGACTGAGTACAGCAAATACGGTAGATCAGTGGGACACAACAGGCCTTTACAGCTTCTCTGAACAAACCAGGTGAATATTCCGCCCTCCATGGGACCCTAGAGACCGTGTGGGAGGGTGTACTGTGGAAGATCTCCACTGGGTTGTTTAGTGTAACTTCTGCCTAGGATGTTAACTTACTTGTGAGTAAGGCATAGCATGTAAAGTATCTGCGTGCCAGTATTAAAAATATATTAAGTGTTTCAGCTGATGTTTTGGTCAATGCAATTTTAGTTTTGAATCATTAAATTATTGTGTCCCATAACGAATAAGACCTTTTTATAGCTCATTATCCAATATTAGATAAATTTGTTACTGGCCTAATTTATAAGTGGATACATAACTAGTTTTTTCTAAATTTCTTGTTATCATCTTAAGCTCATCTTTACACTAAACTAGTACGTATTTGATGAACCTCTTACATCACAATTAACAGTAGGCTAATTTGTTTTCCTGTCACCTTTTTTTAAAATCACATCATTCTCTTTTAAGCATATTGGTATTTGTCCATTCCATTCCATCACCATCTGCATTTCTGTGTGAGCCTCATAAATGAGCCCCAGATATCAAGAGTCACACTTAAATAACAGTTACATTAGCCTGAGTAAGTTACTGTCACGTCATTGTTGATATTTGCCATTTTCATACTACTTCCTTTTTTTGACGACCAGTTGCCTTCAGAATTAATGCCTTTGAAAGAGTTTAGCTTTTTAAATATGGATGTTGACGTTTTCAAGTATAGCCACATAACACTTTGTGGATCACTGCCGTACAAGGCTGCCTTGCACTGGCATGTGAGCTGTTACATGCACACTGACAGGAGACAAGAGCGAGGGCCACTGCCTGCTCACATCCAAACCAGGCTGTGCCCTTCCTGGGATCACTAAAGCTGACTCAGTGGCTGTGCTCTCCTTCATGTCCTCTCAGTGTATTAACTTAGCCTGTTGATGACAGCTAGTCTCTCCTTTTAAAAGTGCCCTCCTTTTCCCCTTGCTTCCAAATAGGTCTCTTGATGGTCGTCTTCAGGTGTCTCATCGGAAAGGGCTGCCACATGTTATATATTGCCGGCTGTGGCGCTGGCCAGACCTTCACAGCCATCATGAGCTCAAGGCGATCGAGAACTGCGAATACGCTTTCAGTCTGAAAAAAGATGAAGTGTGTGTGAACCCTTACCACTACCAGAGGGTGGAGACACCAGGTGGGGACTGTAGACGGTCTTTGGTTCTGTTTTCCTCGCTTTAAACTAAAAGGATGACTGAAGGCTGTGTATGCCCTATGTCTCAGAGAAGTTTTAATGTAAAATTCTAATAAACTGTTAAATTGGGCATATAAATGTTTTCTTAAATTTTAAACTTTTATGAAAAAGAGTATCTTGGACAAGCGGCTCGTCCGTTTCTTGGGAGCATACTTAGTTGGACAGCAAGGTATGTATCTAGGAAGCTCCTCAGATTTGCTGTTCTGAGAGCTATCCATGTGTCTCTGCTGCAAACATTCTATTCTTTAAGTGCTTTCGGAAGTGCTTGAATGACAACATTTTTATAGAAGTGATTTAGTGAACCTCGTAGTAGGACTATGGGTTTAGTGAACAATAGATTTAAAACCTAAAAATTTGTGTTATTAGAAAAAAATTAAATCCCACTTTAGTGAAGATATTTTTCCCTCACCAGTTTCTTTCATATAGGGTTCCTCTGTGTAGCCTTGGCTGTCTAGAACTCTCTCTGTAGACCATGCTGGGCTTGAACTCAGAGATCCACATGCCTTCCCAGTGCTGGGATGAAAGGCCTGTGCTACCCCTGGGCTCCCTCACCATTTCTAATGGAATTTTATAAATTCTTATGGTAATATAGTATTGGTAGGGTCACATTGTTCCCCAAAATAAATAAATGTTAATTTGGAGACTTAAACGGTAAATTATGGAAATCAACTCCATGATGGATTTGTCGGTTCCTTAGTGTCATAATAGCAGATAGGTGTGCCCAGACTTTGAAAGGTGAGCTGCAGCTTTCTACGTTGTGAGAACATTGAGTAAAGACTGCTCTGCTCCCCCCTCCCCCTTGCCACTAACGCAGATCTCTTTAACTCTTACAGTCTTGCCTCCAGTCTTGGTGCCTCGGCACACGGAGATTCTAACAGAACTGCCGCCTCTGGATGACTATACCCACTCCATTCCAGAAAACACAAATTTCCCAGCAGGAATTGAGCCACAGAGTAATTACATCCCAGGTACTTTTGCCTTGAGAGTCTCTTAAAACTTAGGTAAATAGCAATCTTGTAACAAACGCCCACGTATTAGTAATGTTTCATTTTCAGGGTGCTCTTGACTTTGGAAGGAAAAGTCTGATTCGTGGAGTGGTTATTTTGTTTTCAATACAAATAATTGTATTAAATTAAAATGTATTATAAAATTAAACTATAATATTTTATTATAAAGGTTTACCTTTTATTTTATAGTGGCTTTAAACAAAGTACTATGAGACGTAGGAAAAGGCCCTTGTAAGGTTGTTATAGCCATTGAAGTAGAGACACGCGCAGAGCGTAGGCACAGGCACAGCATATGGTTTAAGAAAAGCATCCTGGCCAGGCAACAGAGGCACACGCCCTTAACCCTAGTGCTTAGGGGAAGGGGGGTACAGAGGATCTCTGAGTTCAAGGCCAGCCTAGTCTACAGAGTAAGTTCCAGGACAGCCAGGGTTCCACAGAGAAACCTTGTCTCGAAAAAAAACAAAAAGAAAAAAAAGAAGAATGCAGGGTGTGAACTGAGGTGGCCATGTTGGGGACACTGCCCACTGACCCAGCTCACTGACTCTCACAGTCTGCTCTAGGCTCTTGTTTTCTGTGTCCTAATAATAGTTCACAATTCAGTACCAACCCTATAGTTCTTACTATTTTCTAGAAAAACAACTACTGTGTTAATTTTCTTATCTACCATTTCTTTGTGTTTCCACTAAGAGAAACTAATTAGGAATTAATTGTATTCTAGATTTTTAGTGTCTCAGTCTCTGCCTACCTCATCTCCCTTTATTTTAAAAAGTAGGGTTTTGTTATTTTGCTCTGTTTGTTTGTTTTGAGACAGGGTTTCTCTGTGTAGCCCTGCCTGTCCTGGAACTCAGAGATCCACCTGCCTCTGCCCCCGCAAGTCCTGGGATTAAAGGCATGCACCATTGCAACAGGCCAAGAGACTAGATTTTAGGGCACCCCCGTCCTATGCCACTCCCCCACCCCTTACCATAGAACATTTTTGTGACATTAGCAAAGAAGTGTAGCTATGAGCATCCTAGTACAGTGAGTGACATGAGGGAAGAGAAGAACTGTAAACTGAAACACATCCTTCTAGGGGATGGGGAGAATTGGGCCTCTTCTATGAAGTGGCTAGGAGTGAAGTGTGTGTGTCTGTCCGTCCGTCTGTCTGTCTGTCTGTCCATGTGCATGTGAGTGCAGGTGCCCACAGAGTTCAGAAGAGGGCATTGGATTCCCTGGAGCTGAATCCCTTGACTTGTTAGGTGGGTGCTGGGAACTGAATTCTGGGTCTTTATAAGAATAGTACCTGCTCTTACCTGCTGAGCCATCTCTCCAGCCCCTTGAAAGAACTCTTAACAGTTTTTAAATGCTAATAGTTTATTATCAATTTATGGATAAATAATAATAGAGGATGATAAAGAAATACAGTGAGATAAAGTGTCTTAAAGTTGAGCTCTCTTCATATTAGAACTTTGAAACACTGATGTTCAGACTGGCAGAGCTCAGCTTTTTAAATTTTCTTAGTTTTAATCTTTTAAAATAGTGTGTGATAATATGAATTGTTTTTAGTTTTTATTGTTTGGTTATATGAAAATAACTAACATTTTTAGCATTAGCTGTTTTGACACACTGAGTTCTAAAGAGAATTTAGTGGCAGTCTTCTTGTTCATTCGTTTGTTTTTTAAGACAGGTTCTTACTATGTAGACCAGGCTAGCCTCATACCTACAGAGACCCTCCTGCCTCTGCTTTCCAAATGCTGGGCTTTAAGGTGCCCTTCTCCCCGTTGACTGGTGTCAGAATCTTTTTTATGTCATGCGCCTGCATTATTTTCAGTTACTGTTAAAAATTGAAAATGATATACTATTGAAAATCTTTTGTACTTTTTTCCCTTAAAATCACAAATGATAAAATTGTATGCATGCTTTTATTATCACATTTGAGATTCATTCAATTATACAGATGCCTCTTGAGCATAAACATTTTATTCAGAAAATGTATCGGAAATGATGTTAGAATCCTAATTTTTCAGTAATTACTTTGTCTGTTTTCTGCTTTAAGGATTTAGAATTGTTAAGCAGGTAGGAAGCTGATCCGGGGAGGTAGGTGGAGGCAGAATCCAGGCTGGGTCCGTCCTGAGCCACATTACTGTAATCAGAGCTTCCTGTCCATCTGTCTCCACTAGGTTTTTTATCTTGTTTTGTTTTTAATGAGAGTACTAATGTCTTTGAATCGTATGAGAGTCCTATTCAAAGTTAGGCTTTTGACTGTTGTCCCAGAATATATACACGTGTACCAGGTGGTAAATGATGTCTTAAAAATTGCCAAGAAAGCTGGATTATGTTATAAGCTGTGTTATGAATTCACTTGCAAGATATGGATTAGAGCTTAAGTTGCAAACTCAGTTTTGCTTTATGATTTTTATATACGTACACCCATAGTGTCTAGTTTTGCTTTTTATGATGATACATACTTTTTTGGTTTTCCAAGTGATTCATTGCTTGTATTGGTAGCTGAGAGAAAAAACAGAAATCAAATCAACTATACTTGACTTGTTCTAAACTTTTCTAGAAACACCACCACCTGGATATATCAGTGAAGATGGAGAAACTAGTGACCAACAGTTGAACCAAAGTATGGACACAGGTAAATACGAACTTCTCAGTAATTAGACATTGGTTTGGCCTTCCGTGATCTCAGAGCACGTCACTAGGTTCAACCAACCACACATAAAGAATATGTGAAGATAAAACTTTAATGTGTGCCTAGTAAGATGGCTCAGTGGCTAAAGATGTTTGCAGCTGTGACAACCTGAGTTTGGTCCTCAGCTCGCACAAAGCAGACGGAGAGAATCAATTCCTGTAAGTTGTCTCTTGACCACCACACATGCACTGTGGAAGGCACATACTCACATAACAGCCACCCGTCACAGTGTGAAAGAGAACACTATTGAGTCAAGAGTAATGTTTAGTGGCATCCTGAATTTAGAGAAGTTGAGAAATGTACCCAAAAGCAAACCTTGCATCTTAACAGTATCTGAACTTCAGATGAGACTGTGTTGTCGTAAAAATGAATGTGTATTACTGTGCACAGTTGGGAGATGTTTCATTGCTAGAGTTAAGTGAAAATCTGAAAATTCTCAATGCCTTTTTTTTTCAAGTATTCTATGCTGCTGTTTAAAGTTTTAATTACCCCATGAATGAATGAATACCTTTCATAAAAGACTATGGTCACCCTAGTAACAGGTTTGTAAGAAGGATTTTAGAACAGAATAGGAAGACCGCATTTCTGAGTGTCTTTGACTTAATAGTGAAGTCTGAATTATAAGAAACTATTTACATAAAATACCTTGTTCCTGGTCTAATTTTGATTAATTTCTGATAATTAGCTATTATTATATCCAGTATTGAGAAAGTTTCAGCATTTAATAATGAATATTACATACCTCCGAGCTTTACACTGTTTGTTAAATGATAAATCCTATAACCCAAGGAAACCAAGTAGGGCACCCACGTGAGTGCTTTAATGTCATTTTCTCGTATGATTTATTCAACGTGGCCAACCTTAAGGATTAGTTAGTGTCTTAGTTACTGTTTTATTGTTCTGAAGAGAAATCACAACCAAGGCAAAAGACAGCATTTAGTTTAAGTCTTGCTTATAGCCTTTGTATGCAAAGTTTAGTCTTTTGTCATCGTGGTGGGGAGCATGGTGGCATCCAGACAGGTGCTGGAGCTGATCCATAGGCAGAGAGGAGAAACCTAAGGTGACACACATCCTCCTACAAGACTTCACCTACCAATTCTAATCCTTTTAAACAGTGCCACTTACTCATGACTGAGCATTTCAATATTTGAGCCTGTGGGGGCCATTTTATTCAAACCATCACAGTGATTCAAACTGGCCTGAACTCGGTGTGAGGCCCAGACTACCTCAGACTCAGGTCCACTTGGTGAGCATGGCCACCACCTCTAGCTAAGTTATTGCTAAATGGATTGGCATCCTTCCACATGCTAAATGCTCAGGTAAGATACCTGTGCTGTAGATAATATTCACATCTTCTGTAAGAGTTACAGTAGAAAGATAGATGATAATCTAATGATCATTGGCAATAGCATGTTGGATATGTTAATTACATACAATACTTGGCTTTCTAGTTAAGTCTCCCTGACACTCAGTATTTGTTAGAGAACAGTATTTTTTTGCACTCTTGTAGTTATTACCATGGTCTTGAAAGTGGGTAGCATATAAAGTTGTTGAACATCACAAGTGAAATAATATTCACTCTGTATTTAGAATATGACTATAACAACTATTAGTGAGGCTACAGGAAACTGGAGGGCTCGTGTATTGCTGATAAGAATGTAAATTATAATCATTTTAGGTAAGTTTATTGTTCTTCAGAAATTAAATACAAGATTACTGTATAGTCCCATCGTTTGACTCCTAGATCTGTACCCAAGAGAATTTAAACAGGTCCATGTAAAACTTGCAAGAATGTTTGTGTTGTAAGCATTATATATATCGTTTCCAAATGGAAACAACCCAGATGTCTACCACATTTTGAATGACTGAACAACATGAAGTACGTTCCTACAATACAAGTATGGCCTGAAACCTGGGAGGGAGCATGGCTCTGCTGACACCTTTGAAAGAAAATAGTTTAAAGCCAGTCAGCTTGTGGTACTAGTACATAAGTTTTCATTGGCTAATATAAAACAGTAAGATTTTGAAAATACATTACTAATATAACTTTTAGTTTATGAATTATATAGGTACTTAATATAATTTTTTCCCTATAAGCCAGTTCTATACCTACAGCCCACATGAAGGGGAAGAAGATAACGGCAGAGTTGTCCTCTGACCTCCCCACATGCACTGTGACACACATCATACCCACTAGTTTTGTTTTGTTAATAAAACAATTGATTGTTTATAATTACAGAGTAAATACATGTATAATTGCCTATCAAGGAGGATGTTCCTTATCTGATTGGAAACATTCTGTTGGTCAATTTATTATGATAGAAAATTCTAGTGTCTTGTGCATGGTAGGCACGCCCATGACCACTCTTCTGTACCCTCAGCACAACTCCTGTATTGTGTGAGGTTCTGATGATAGCGTTAATTGTCGGAAGAGTGTGTGTGAGTGTGAGGCTTGGGGACAGGATAAGTTTATGTGTGTGTAGGAAGTGTGTGCGTGCACGGAGTGGGCTGTGTGTGGAGTGTATAGTCGGCTGTTTGCTTCTTTCAGTCTGTGTTTCTGTCTTGCTGTTTAACTGGCTCTGCAGTGCAGCCTCCACACTCACCATGCAATACGGAGTTTGGTTCCTTGGTATTTACTCAGGTGAACTTACATCCTCCACAAAAATGTTAGCTTGGGTGCCTGTAGCAGCTTGATTCATAATTTAAAGCATTTGATACAGCCAAGGTGTTGGAAAAGTGTAGTTCATGCAGACAGTGTGAGAAATGACAAGACTGGTGAAACTTCAGGTACATAGTGAATGAATATCAGCGATGATCCATAAAGGCCATGTACATGCTGTAGAAGCCCAACTGTCTCACATTCTGAAAGGCAAGCCTCCTGAAGACACCAAAGACTTGAGGGGTTACAGAGAAAGAAGAATGGAGTAGGTAAAGCCCTTTCCATTTCTAGGACAGCGAGGCTGGTCACTGTGAGAGTAAACATGAAGAAAGTGTATAATGTATTTGTCAAAACCTATAGAAAATAAACACGAGTAAAACTGTGGACTCGATAACGATACATGAACGTATGCTTAGCACTTGTAGCATATCTGCTGTTAGGGTGGGAAATCATGGACAGAGAGTCTGGGATATGACACTTCTCTGTACCTTTTTTATTTAAAGATTTATTATATTTTATTTATATGAGTACAGTGTAGCTGTCCTCAGACACACCAGAAGAGGGCCTCAGATCCCATTACAGATGGTTGTGAACCACCCTGTGGTTGCTGGGATTTGAACTCAGGACCTCTGGGAGAGTAGTCGGTGCTCTTAACCACTGAGCCATCTCTCCATTCTGGCTTTTTTGTACTTGATACTCAATGATACTCTAGAAAAGAAATTGAGCTTTTTTTGTTTTGTATTTTTTAATGACGTCTAATGAAGCTTTAAAGATATATTAAAGATCTCAAAATTGGGGAAAGTTTTACAAATGATTTCTAGAATTTGGTTTAGAATTTAAAATGTAGAAATCAAAGGTGAGAGAAAAGACAATAATATTAAAAGTGGGTAAAAATCAGAATGTACTGCTTGTAAAGAAAAACAACTATAAAAGTCTTGTTCTTTTAAGGATGTTAATTTGGCACATGTCACCACACAGTGATACAGCAAGCTCGTCAGTGCCTGGTAGAACTAAGCATTTTGGGAGTGAACCTTGACCCCCTTTCTGAGCAGCTTAGCTACAAAGATACATGAACTTGTAAGGATGCATACAAGTGGTTCCCTAGATCTTAGGTAGAGACAGGCACTTCTGTCTTATGGATGGAAGACCTGCGGCAGGCCAGGCTCCTCAGCATTTGTGATAGGAATAATTTCTTGATCAGTTATCAGTTGTTTAAAACAGTATTTTTAAAAAGGATTGTGTTAATCATTTGCTTGATTTAAAATTTAAAATAAGCCTTTCTTTTTTCCGAGTCTAAAGGATTAACAAACAAATGGCAGGTTTTCTGATCACTTCTGTTGAGTATTCATAGACGTAGGTGATCACAAGCAGCTCCTCTGCTCCAGTTGTCTGTCTCTGCTGCAGGACACGCTGTGACCTTCAGGTCACCCTGCCGAGCACACTGAGACATTCCTCTTCTCTCCCTATGTGGCCTGCTAGTGCTTTTTCAAAATGGAGAAACAAAACAGCAACAACAAAACAACCTTATAATTGTTTCTTATAATTGTTTTCTAAAAAATAGTGATTGCCAGTTCTCTCTGATCACCGGAGTCTGTGGTGATTGCCGCTTTACCTGTGTCCTGCACATGGCTGCTGTCTGTGTGCTACACTGGTGAACGGCGCACTTCAGTCTCTGCTGCCACACACAGTTGCACTGGAGCTGACCACGGGGGAGGGGAGGGAGGGAGGGGGAGGGAGGGAGGGAGGGAGGGAGGGAGGGGAGGGAGGATATTGCTCATGGGGTGCTCATGTTTGGGGTTGTTGTGAGTGTTTAACATTGACAGCAAGTTAGTGTAAATTTAATTCTATGCCTTTTCCCTCTCATTTTGTATATTTGTGCCTGTATTTCCCGGATTAGATTGAGAATATTTACACAAGATGGGGAAAAATAGATAATTTTTCTAGGAAAACTGAATTTTGTAAAGTTAATTTCAACAAAGAACTAAAGCCAACCTTGCAGATAAAGATTTCTCACAGATTTGTTTGCTGGAATTTCACAGAATCCACTCAACTCTTAAGAAATGTGCTTGAACGTACACCTGGAATTGTCTGCTCACAGAACCTTATATCTGTCTCCTGTGTTTACTAATTCTTCTTGGTCTTACTTGAGATTACTGGAGAAGTTCTGAATAAGTGATTTGTTTCGGCTCAAAGCCAGGTATCCTGCTTAGTGGGAAAACCCTAAGCACAATGCAGACAAGTGTATCTGTTGTCAAAGCTGTTCTGTTTAAATAAATAGATAAACACTTAAATAAATAATAAATACTGCATTATCAAAATTAGAACCGAGTCAGGGAACAACTGACCATGTGCTCGGTGGCCTTGTCTGTGAAGAGCGTCATTGCTTTAGCTTAGTGCATTCTGAGCCACCTAAAGACGGGTGAGATCAGGACAAGAGGTCAGCCAAAGAGCAGACAGCACAAAACTGAAGTAAAACAAATAATTATAAACTAGAGAAAATGGAAATGCCCACTTAAGACACGGCCTCTTCTCCTGCCAGGGTGGTGCACACCTTGAATCCCAGCCAGCACTCAGAGACAAAGGAGGCAGATCTCTGAGTGCAAGGACAGCCAGAGCTACACTACATATTGAGACCCTGCCTCAAGAAAGCCACGCTGGTCTCTGCCTTGCTTTGTAGCTGAGGCTAGACGTAAACTCCTGGTCTTGTGATCTGGAGCTTCTGCCTCCTGGGATGTGGGCTCACAGGCTGCACCACCCTCCCAGCCCCAAAGTGCACCTGTGCAGACCATGTTTCCATCTGCTGTCAGTTACACCTTAGGCAACCAAGTTACACCTTGATGGTGTTATTGGGAATGTATACTGGTACAGCCTTTGGATGATAATTTAGCCAGTATCTATCAAAACTGGAAAGGCACCAACCCCTAGACCTGGTACTTCCTTGTAAAAACTGGCACTGATGGCTGCAGCTTGCTTCTTTTTTTTTTTTCTTCTTCTTTTTTTCGGAACTGGGGACCGAACCCAGGGCCTTGTGCTTGCTAGGCAAGCGCTCTATCACTGAGCTAAATCCCCAACCCCTGCAGCTTGCTTCTTTAAGTGAGTGATCACGAGGCACCAGGAGTAGCTGCAGATGATCCCGGTGCACAGAGGAGCACTAGGGAACATCTGCACAGAGGTTCTAATGATAACACATGCAAATGCTTACAACTGTTCCTGCTGGTCATGAAAAGGGAGTGACGTGGGATAGAAATACATTGGCTGATGTATTTCATGACTACTTCTGGAGAGGTACACAAACAGCTGTCAGTAGTGGGCTCTGGGGGTGGGGGAACCTAGATGGTAAGAAGACAAATCAGTTTATGCCATGAGACAGAAACCAGTGCTTCACCCTTTGTACCTCATGCATTGCAGCTCCCTGAGTTAAATTAAAATAGTGTCTGTGCATTTATTATTGGTAAAACACTCAGAACCATTTCCTTGTTGCTTGATCGAAAGTTCTGAAGAAATGTCAATGTCAACTTTCTTTCTGAATTCAGGCTCTCCAGCTGAACTGTCTCCTACCACTCTCTCCCCTGTCAATCACAGCTTGGGTAAGTAGTTGGGACTCCTCCTGTTCTCTCTGGAAATTGCTTTTTTGTGTGTATGAGGAAAATAAAATTATTCAGAGGACGTATACTAGTGTCTTTAAGAATGAAGGGTTGGTGCTGCAGTTGATACTGAAGGCTGCTCCTTCGTGGTTAGAAGGTGGTGGAATAGTCTGAGTTGCTAGAGCTGTTCTTAGGAAGCTGTGTAATTTAAGGTTTGACGGGTGCATATTTAGGGTGATTTCACAGTGGCAGTCAGTGGGGAAGATGTGTGCATGCACAAGGCACACGCACGGGCACACATGCATTCGCACTGCTTACTTTGGGCCACGTTTCCCCTGCTGGTTTCTATTCTTCAGCTTCTACATATTTAAATTTATTTTACAAAACCATCATATTTTGTTCTCTTGTGATCATCCTTAAAATACATCTCAGTAAAAATTAACAAAGTTAGTTGTCCATGGTCCTTGTCTTAGTTCTACCACTGTGCACAGACACCATGACCAAGAACTCTGATAAGGACAACAGTTAATTGGGGCTGGCTGACGGGTTCAGAGGTTTAGTCCATTGTCATCACGGACGAAGCGTTTAGGCAGGCATGGTGCAGGAGGAGCTGAGAGTTCTACATCTTCATCTGAAGGCTGCTAGCAGAATGGTGACTTCCACGCAGCTAGGATGAGGGTCTTACAGCCCACACCCACAGTGACACACCCACTCCAACAGGCCCACGCCCTCTAATTGTCCCACTCCCTGGGCCGAGCATATACAAACCATCACAGGCTTCATTTTCTGTTAGTAAGTCATCTCTTGGTGCTTGATCAGTTTTCACTTGCACATTTGTCTCTAACGCTGTATCAAGATAGGCAGATGTCAGGGAGATGTTTTGATTTTTCTCCCATTGTAATGTCTTTTTCTATGGGTTTTGACTTTCCTGTTTATTCTACTGTATATTTTGTCCTGTCCAAAATTACCTCCACAATGTATTTTAGATATGCACCCAAGTATAATAGGGTAACCTATTTTCTCTGTAATTTTTTAAAACAGATAAATAATACAGCATAAATTAATGAGGAGGGAAGGTTTGTTTTTTTTTTTTTTCTTTTTTTTTCCGGAGCTGAGGACCGAACCCAGAGGAGGGGAAGTTTTTAAAAGTTGTATCTAATATGATTTATGGAAATAAGTTTTATAAGCCACCAAACCCAGATACTATTGCTAATGCCATGAACTGCATGCTGACTGGAGCCTGATATAGCTGTCTCCTGAGAGGCTCTGCCAGAGCTTGACAAATACAGAGGCGGATACTCACAGCCAACCGTTGAACTGAGAATGGGGTCCCCATTGGAAGAGTTAGAGAAAGGATTGAAGGAGCTGAAGGGGTTTGCAACCCCATAAGAACAACAATACCAACCATCCAGAGCTCCCAGGGACTGAACCACTACCCAAAGAGTACACGTGGACAGACCCATGGCTCCAGCTGCATATGTAGCAGAGGATAGCCTTGTTGGGCACCAATGGGAGGAGAAGCCTTGGTCCTGCCAAGGCTCAACCCCCTAACCCCCCTCCCCCAGTGTAGGGAATGTCAGGACAAGGAGGTGGGGAAAGGGTAGGTGGGGGGAACACCCTCACAGAAGAAGATGGGATGGGGTTTATGGACGAAAAACAGGAAAGGGATAACATTCAAATGTAAATAAAAAAATATCCAAAAAAAAAGAAGAAAACCACTGATGTATGAAGACTGTATAGATGTTCCAGTGACTTCCTCAGCCTCTGCCTGTCTGCTGTGTGCTCAGCATCTCGTGTTGCTCATGCATTCTCTTCTTTTACTTCAGATTTGCAGCCAGTTACTTATTCAGAACCTGCATTTTGGTGTTCAATCGCATATTATGAACTAAACCAGAGGGTTGGAGAGACCTTCCATGCGTCACAGCCCTCACTCACTGTAGACGGCTTTACAGATCCATCGAACTCGGAGAGGTTCTGCTTAGGTTTGCTCTCCAACGTTAACAGAAACGCTACTGTAGAAATGACCAGAAGGCATATAGGTATGTTTTATTTTCTTTGTCTGAAAAAGTACAATTTATTCATACAGACAGATTCGAGCAAAAGTTTATATGGAAAACCCCAGCAGCTTCATCTCCATCCATGAAACCCTTTAGGAATTATTAACCTACAAACTTTGTCTTCTGCTTTATCTGTATTTGGCACTCTTTAATAGTGGGACATCTTTAGTACTAATTTACTTGCTCAGTCTCAGTAAAAAAAAAAAAAAAAAAGGCCATGGTCAGTGTTCTGTCCAGTGATGATCTATAATTCAGAGTGCAGTCGGGGGCTGCTTCATGGTCTTGGCACTTGTGTGGGGTCAGCACTGCTCTCCCAGTGGCACGGCGGTGCTGCCTGCTGCTTCTCACAGCAGAAAATGAAGCATCGTGGAGGCCCCACCTAGGATCTCTAAGAAACGAGTGTAGACCTGAGCTGGGGATCCAGCTCAGTATTGTGCCAGACGGTAAAAAAGTTGGTCAAACAGAAATACTCCCAGTTGCTCCTGATTTAAGTTTGAAATGGATGTTTTTAATAAACCTCGTTTGCATGAATAGATTTGTTGTTTACGTTTTCATCTCAGTTTATACATCTAAGGTGGTAAATTTCCGTGATTATAATTCACATACACATAAATTGGCTGAGAAGCTTACTATTTTTTAACCAACAAGGCAAAAAGTGTAGAGGTAAAAATAGCGAGCATCATCTGATCACTTCTTCAACCTCAGCTTACTTCTGCCTAGCTGGGATTGGCCATTGATTACCAGAGATTGATGCTGACTCTGTAAATGAGAACAACTGGGAGCTGTGAGTGGCTTTGTATGAGCTTCTCAAATCTTGTTCCATAAGAGTCCAGGTATCCGTGCAGATACCGGCTGTGAACAGCCTCCTCGACTTTACTTAACACAGGTTTTTAACTGTCAGTGGTTTTGTGTTATAATGAGACCTTTGTATATTAAAGAAAATTAGTGGTTTCCTTTGGCCTTTTTCATGTCACCCAACTGAATTTTAATTTACTATAATTTTAGTAAACTTATTTCTTAACATTTTTAAAAAAAAAAAAACTTTTGCTAGTTTATCATATGGTTTGGTCAGGGAATTGGCTGAAAAGTCTATTTTTGTACTTAATTGCCTTCCTTCCCTGCCCCCCATCCCTGTGCTTGGGGTTCTCCTGGGCTGTGAGTGGTACGGGCCCTGCCCTCTGGGTATATCCGCAGGCTTGCACCTCATCTTTTACCCAAAGCTAAGTGCGTGATTGCTGTTCACGTAGTCTTGGGACAGTAGGGTGGCAGCATCCACCTTTACCCTCTTGCTGTGGCTGTTTGTTGTACTGGTTATTCCCCCTGCCTCATAACCAGAGCAGATGGGCCGCTACTTGAGCTCCGCCTGGAAAGTCTCTCAGCCTAGTGTGTGATTGCCCTACAGAGAAGGCGGTTACATAATAGCAGGGTGGATCTTGTTGTTTTAATTTTCTTAACTTAGTGCACTCCTTAAGGAAAATTTGCCCAGACATTAGTTAACTTCCTTAAAATTAACTCAGTTATTAAGTGAATTTTAAAACAACAGGTAATTTGTATGAAACTGCCTAGCTATTGTATACTTTCCTATATTGTTGCAATATTTTTATGAGCATTACTTTGGAAAGTCAAAATTATTGTTAAAAATCCTTGGGAAAGATGCTGTGGTATATTTCAGAATTACAGTTCAGGAAGCATGGCTGTGAGCAGAAGTCATGGACAGGCCTTGGAATTTGCTCTGGATGCTGTGCAGGAACACGGAGGGCAAGCGTTCCGAAGCTAACCGTCTGTGCTTTGTTTTAGGAAGGGGAGTGCGCTTGTATTACATAGGTGGGGAAGTGTTTGCCGAGTGCCTAAGTGATAGTGCGATCTTTGTGCAGAGCCCCAACTGTAACCAGAGATATGGCTGGCACCCCGCGACGGTGTGCAAAATCCCACCAGGTAGGAGTCGACGTGTACCAAACCTCATCCCAACGCCTCCTTAACTTTGCTACTTGCTAATGGCTTTAGAAGTAGGAGCTGATTTTGTATGTTCACTCTGAAAGCATAGATCCTTTAGAATTACTCTCTAACAATGACAATAGCATATTTACTGTTTCTTAACCATAGGCTGTAACCTGAAGATCTTCAACAACCAGGAATTTGCTGCTCTTCTGGCTCAGTCTGTTAACCAGGGTTTTGAGGCCGTGTACCAGCTGACTCGAATGTGCACCATAAGAATGAGCTTCGTGAAGGGGTGGGGAGCAGAATACCGGTACGAATCACACGCTCGAGTTTCTACCCTGACTCTCCTTATTCTCTTCTCTGCATCTTCTGTAGTTCATTTGTGTTTCAAAAGATCTTTATATAAAATAATAGAAGACAGCTAAGCGTGTAAGTCAGTGGGATGCTTGTGTGTCACGTGGAGGTGCGCGCTTTAATCTTTGGAAACACAGAAGCCAGGTGGTGTGGTATACACAACACAGAAGCCAGGTCCGGGAGTTCATGGTCGTGAATGAATTACATGAGGCTGAGACTTAGTGAAAGTTGGAGGCCCATAGATAAGAAACTTGAAATGACTGTATTATAGGAGAGAAGACTAAACTGTATGTAAACATGCATTTTATAAAACCAGAGGTGTCTACTTTGTACTCAAGGGAAGCTTCCTGAGTGGAGCAACCTAGATCTAGGTTCTAGGAGATGCAGGTAGGGTTTCAGGAGAGCAAAGGGCAGTGTGGAATCTGGCAGTCTGCCAGCAGAGTTTGATTAGAAGTAGGATAAAAGTAAGGCTGAGCAGGTCAGTTGACAACAGCTGGTTGTAGTCCCCTCACCTGTGGTCTCGCTTCTCCTTACCCCAGTCTGCTGAGAGTGTACGAGATCTCCAGCCTGCTACACATGCAAGCATGGATGGCAGAAACCCTCATGCACAGGTGCCTGTGCTTGGAAGTTGCCTAGAGCATCCCAAAGACCCAGGGGTTACTGAGTTGATACCACGGGATAAAAAGCACTACATACATGCTTGGACATTGAGCTCCCCTGCAGTGCTTTTTTCTTTTCTTTTCTTTTTTTTGGAGCTAGGTACCGAACCCAGGGGCCTTGCGCTCTACCACTGAGCTAAATCCCCAACCCCGCCTGCAGTGCTTTTAATTATGTGTGTAGTGTGTATCATCATGTGTGTGTGTGTGTGTGTGTGTGTCTGTGTGTGTCTGTGTGTGTGTGTGAATGGCATTGCCTGTGAAATCCAGAAAGGGTTGTAGCTGTCTGGAGCTGGAGTTGCAGGTGTTTATAGTTGCCAGATGCGGGTCCCGGTCACTAACCTGGGTCTAACAGAGCATCGCATACTCTACCTGCTGAGCCTTCAGCCCTGTGGCTGTCCAGTCCTCAATGCTGTCAGGCATGGATTGTTTAGAGATGGAGACCTGATAATGTTCTTCGACCATGATTGAAGAATGTCATGTTGAAGAAGCAAAAGTAAATGTATTGATAACTCTTTGTAGCAAATAAGATTCAGGGAGTAGGCAGTGCCCCCTTTGTTAAAGCACTAGATGGTTTTAATTTCACTTTTTAAACTAGAAGCCTGAGGGGCGTTACTGACAAGGATGTTGCTTGTTGTGAGTCTTAGAGAAACTTTAGCTTCAAATCTTAACATTGTGTGGTAAGGATTTAGATTGGGTCAGCAGACTTTAAAATTGAACCTTGTTCCGGTGTAGGTTTCATTGATAACATAAAAGTAGTCATTTTCCTTGGGGCAATCTTTCCTGGTTTTTGTCTCTCGTCCCGGCCTCATTATTAAGTACCTTCCTCTCACAGGCGTCCCATTTGAGGTGGTAGGTAAATAGCAGTGTCAGTAGACTCATTTAACTTCAGGAGAAAGGATAGTTTGTAAATCTTTCAAAAAGGTGGACTTCTGGGGAGATAGCTTGCTTGGTAAATCTCAAAAGTTGGCCACTACAAGGACTTGAGTGTGAAGCTCCAGCATCCACAAGACCCGGACACAGCTGTGTCTAACACCTGCATGGGGTGGAATGGGGTGGCTGGGACTGAGGACCTGAGGCTGGGGGACAGATGGACTCTGGGAGCTTGCTGGCCAGGCAGTCTAGCCAGAATAGGGAGCTCCAGGTTCAGTGAGTGACCCTGACTCAAGGAAACAAAGTGAAGTCGAGGAAAACACCCGACTCCCTTCTGGCCTCTGCGTGCACCTAGAAACATACATATGTACCACACATAAAGAAATAAAATTCTTGAAAAAGGACAAAACTCATTAGTTCATTTTAGCAGTAAAAATTAACCATTTTAAAATTAATAACTATATACAAAACTAATAATTATTCTAAAAAATATATTTTATTATATATAGCCTTTTAATTTTCTAACTTTTTGTGTTCTTTCAAACAGGAGGCAGACAGTAACAAGTACTCCTTGCTGGATTGAACTTCATCTGAATGGCCCCCTGCAGTGGTTGGACAAAGTATTAACTCAGATGGGATCCCCGTCAGTGCGATGCTCAAGCATGTCCTAAAGTCCGTCAGCAGTGGAGCTCATCGGAAGACTTAACGTACCAACTCCTCCGCCACAGTACTCGTGTGTGATCCCGTGGACTGTGCTAGTCAAAACCCAGAGCGAAAACAGCACTTGAGGTCTCATCAGTTAAAGCACCTTGTGGAGTCTGTTTCCTATATTTGAATTTTAGATGGGAAATTAGTGTCTAGAAATGCCCTCCCCAGAGGGGACAAAGAAGACTTAAAGACTTAATGATGTCTCGTTGGGCATAAGACAGTGTCCCAAAGGTTATTAATAGCAGTAGTAGTTGTGTACAGTAACGTGTCCAGACCCAGTATTGCAGTGCTCTGCTGTTGTATACCTTCTTAGTGTGCATAAACGAGGTGTGTGCTGCTGCTTGGTCTAGGCAAGCCTTTATAAAACTACAGTACCTAATCTGTTATTCCCACCTCTCCGTTATTTTTGTGTCTTTTTTAATATATAATATATATATCGAGATTTTCAAATTATCATTTAGAAGCAGATTTTCCTTGTAGAAACTAATTTTTCTGCCTTTTACCAAAAATAAACTCGTGGGGGAAGAAAAGTGGATTAACTTGGAAGTCCTTGACCTTAATGTGTCCAGTGGGTCTTAGCATTCTTTCTGTGATCATTTTCTGCTGAATTGCATTAGAAGGAAACCTTGTTGGAAACTTCCAGGCTCTTTGTGCCATTTCTGTTCAGATTCAAAGCAGTGCAGCATGATGTCATTGCGGTAAATAGTTGCACTGATGGCTTCTGGGTTAGTTACTTCTGAGTCCAGTAAAGGATTGTGTGAGCAGTAAGTCCTTTTGTCTTATATCCAGACTTCAGCAGATGATAACCAGTTGTTCCGTTGATTAACTTTTGTCTCAAACGTGCACAGGTGACAGTATAATTATTTTCAGGGCTATTCTAGAATCATCTCAGTATGTTTCCTTCTTCCAACGCCAGTCTGATAATAAAGTATCTTTCTGTAAAGGCAGTCAGCCTTTGGCGTCGTCTCACTTTACTACAGGTTGTCACAGAAGAGACCTTTATTAGCTGATGCTGAAGTGTCATCAGCAGATAGGGCCATCTGTTCCTAAAGTGTATCGTCTGTAATTTATAATAAATAGAATGTTATATTACCTAGTTTCAAAATTTTAAATATTGTGAGCTAAGCCGTTCAGCAAGATTTCTAGCCCGCAGTTAGCAGTGGACTTCGCTCTTCTTGACTAATCCTGGGTGTGTGGTTTACTGACCTTTCTGCTCTGCAAAAAGGTGATCCCAGCTGTCCTGTTGGCCCTTTGCTCTGCAGCACACAGCAGTCACGTCCAGTGCTGATTCCCTTGTTTGCAACTCCGTACAAATGGAAAATACTTCCCAATCTCCTCTTTGTAAACTTTCATGTTTTTGCAGACAAATAACTTTGGTACTTACTCTCTGTGACCATACTCTCATGTATGTACAGTAATCATTTTTGATGCTTTTCAACATTTGGTTGTTTTCTACTTGATATTTCTCATTTTCCTATATTTGTGTCTGTATGTTCTGTGTTGTAAATTTGGTAGAGTAATTTTTTATTCAAATATTTATTGTTCACCTGTTAATGTGCCATGAAGTCCCTTAACCTTTGGGTGAAGGTGAACAAGAGAGCTGTGGTTCTGCCTTGCTAAGATAGCACTGCTCTCACGCATACTGCAGTGTCTGCATAGGGGTAAACAGGGTATGTTTAGAGCATGGCAGGGAGGATGCTATTGATAGACAGTGGGAAGGCCTCTGAGCGAGCGGTGCTTAAGCTAACACCTGATGGAAGGAGAAAGCGCTGTGAAGAGTCAAGATCAGTTTAACGCTGCTGGGACAGCATCTAACCCAGAGGCTCAGGCTCTGAGACGCACTGTCAGGTATCATAACTGCACATACCCACACGTGAGGATGACAGTGGTGGTTCTGTGTAGAATCTGTTGAAGGTGGGACTGCCTTGTGATAGGCTGCTTCTGTCATCTCCCTGTCACCTCTTCCTTTGTTGTGCAGCTTTCTCACACCAGGTCAGTGCTAATTTAACAACTCCCTTTATGTAAATGCTCACCAGTCTGAAGCCCGATGCTTCGAGCTTCTGGACTTGTTGCTGCACACGATTATCACCACGTCCCTCCTGGTGTTTGTCTGTCTCATGATAGGTAGGACACGTATCCTGGGCATTATTGCTGCAGAGCCTGCTGGAGGCCGTCATTGTACAGAAAGTGCCCCTCACTGGAACCTTTCACAGACTGCAAAACGAGCTGTCGGGACAGGTCTGGGGGCAGAGCACAGCTCTGAAAGCAGTAGGAGGTTATCAGACATGTTAAAGAGATGCCAACAGGTTTTCTGTACAGTATGAAGTGTTTTCCTTGGGAAACACTGCCTCTGAGCTCGGACTGTCACAGTGTAAACTCATGTGAAAAGAATTCAGTGGTCACCTTTGCTTTTCACCAAAATGCTGTGGGTGTGCACTACCCTCTGTCTACCATGGCCTAGTTTTTGTTGATTTTACCTCTTCAGCAGGACTGGTTTTTCGTTCCAGATGACTCCTGGGCCTCCTCCTGGTTGGTTCGTGCACACTTCAGTTTTGCACACTATTGAGCCCCATGTCTCAACAGTGATTTGAGAGCCTCACCAGATTCGAACATTGCTTTCGGGATGCCACTGAGCTGGGCTCCAACTTGAAGACCCTTTTGTGCTAGGGTCTGAGCCACACCACTTACACTTCCTATCCATCCTGATCCACATTAGTCAGCATAGTTTCTGCCAGCCACTGTGATTCTGGGACCGTGTCCTGGCCCTGGCGTTGGACTTAGTCCTGTGAGAGTTCCTGTTGCTTTCAGCGCCCGTCACTCTGCCAGAAGAAATTTGCATGTGTTTTCTTGAAAGTTGAATCTAATTCTGTACTTTTTTCCGTACTGTAAATATGTATTTGCAGATTGTCTAATGTCTAATTTAATGTATCTTGTTTGTCTATGAAGCCGTCAGAGTTCCCCTTTTCCCCTTTGTTCCTTTACTTTCACCTGCCTCATGCCATTGTTGTCAATTCATCCCTACGGAGACCCCAAGTGCAACAGTCAGGTTAGTAGGCTTTGGCTAGTCGAAGTCAAAGAAAGCGGATGCCCATTTGCTGCCTCTACCTCTGCCAAAAGCTGCCCATATGTATTTTTTTAGGTCTTTTTTCTTTTTTAAGATTGTTAACTACTTGGAACAGTTATTCTCCTAGGTGTCCCTGCTGGAGAGTAGCTTGTCTGGTGGTAGGGTATAAAGTCACAGGAGGCAATCTAAGTTGACACTTCTAGCTTGCCTGTGTGTTCCGTCTCTCTGCAACTTTCTCAAGTGTGTCTTCACAGGACAGCCAAGGGCCTTTCTCATTCTGTGGCTTGAGGCTTTGGTGTCCTGATGTCAGACTTGTTACTTATCATGCTTTTACGTGAGCTCTTTGCTAAACCCAAGGCTTGCCTGCACCTTACCCTCTCCTGCCAGCTCTATCTTTTCTGTATTCGTTCTGTATGCTTCCTTTAGCACTATGCATTTCTCCACAGGCAAGCTAGTATTGTTTGTTCCTGGTCTGCTGTTGGAATCTTACAAGTGGCTCTGGAATTCTGCCCAGTTAAAATGTCCTTGTGACTGACAAGTAGCAAACCGTCAGCATCCTTTATTATAATATTCTCCATCACAGTTTGGGGACAGTCTAGATCAGTGAATCTCAACCTTCCCAATGCTGTGACCCTTTAGCACAGTTCCTCATGTTGTGGTGACTCCAGCCATAGAATTATTTTGTTGCTACTTCATTACTGTAATTTTGCTACTGTTATAAATTGTAAATATCTTTGTTTTTTGATGGTCTTAGGTGACTCCTGTGAAAAGGTCATTTGACCACCCATCCCTAAGAGGTTGCAACCCACAGGTTGAAAACCACTGTTGTAAAGTTTCAGATTTAGTATAGTCAAGAGTATGTGGTCTTGAGCGATAGACCTCTGTCATTAGCTCCTTTTCTGTTTTCCAGCTTGCTTATTTGTCCAAGGAGATTGAGAGACAGGTTATTTCTTGCTTAGCCAGAAAATGGGGAGTTAATCTCATGAGTGCTTTTGCAATAAGAACTGGCCTCATGTTTGTGTTATTTCTTGAATAGAGACTTTTACCTTGGACATTATTGCTACCTTATATACATGAGAGTTGCCTCAAACATTTTTAGTTTTAGTGTATGTGTGTGTGTAAACGTATACATACATGCAGCCTCCGAAAACAAACAGTGGGAATATCTTAACAGTGATGAAAGATACATTGTTTAAATCTCCGATCTTAGTAAAGACATTCCTCGTTTGCTTGTAGACATTTTCCTCTCATGACACAATCAGTGGATTTAAAATGAAATTACCAGTCCTGATTTGGCAATTCAGCTGGTGTGCCGATGTTTCGGCACAGTGGTGAAAACCATAAGAAATCAATTACCACCAATAAAGCTTTCTATATACCTCATCCCTAAACTGTACACCCAGTGCTGAGGGTTAACTCTTGAAAATCCGTCTGTTCTTCATTTGTGTTTCCCCGTGAGATTGCCACTTAAGAGACCCAGAAGTACCTCTGTGAGGTCAGACTCCCACACCTAATGTCACCCTAAATGAAGATAGTTGAGGCCTGTCTGGGCAGTGATGACAGAAATGAGGCCTCTGTATACTAACCACCTAAGTGTTCATTGCCTAGCTTCTGAGTCTTAGAGTGAACCCTAAATTTCACAGATGCTAGAGATGTAGGATCCCTTGGGAGAAGGAATG
Source organism: Rattus rattus (assembly GCF_011064425.1). Classification (NCBI taxonomy): domain Eukaryota; kingdom Metazoa; phylum Chordata; class Mammalia; order Rodentia; family Muridae; genus Rattus; species Rattus rattus. The sequence goes on along the minus strand of NC_046168.1, from coordinate 55,670,048 downwards.
TTTTCTGGTTTGCTATTTTGGGATGGAAAGTAAGAATCTGCTCCTTGTTTCTGACTCGAAGTAATTTTTGAACAACCAAATAAACAATATCAGAACAGATACAAGGCTTTAGAGTAATGGAAAACTCTGATTACTCAGCTTCCAAACCAGCTGTTACCCTTCCTCTCTGTGGCTTTAAGGTTCCTGACTGGTTACAGTGTTAACCACTAAGTAACTATGCCTCTAAGACTGTATTAAGTTGTACCCTTCACAGTGTTGTGACATAGAGTTGGCTTTGGGAGCATTTGTGTGGGGATGGAAGTCTCTCTTCCTGGGGAGAGTCCCTAAGGAAGTGGCTGGCCACCATCAGTGTTGACATTGGTGAACTGCTCCAGCTGAGAAGAAACAAGCCTTGAAGGGCCAGGGCCTAGCTGGTGCACAACTGACCTCGCCTCAGACCTATAGTGGACTATTGGCTTGTAGAAGTAGTTTACAGAGATTAGTTTAAGTCAGGAGAATAATTTACCAGCCGCTGGCCTCTGAACTTAAACATACGGTGTGTACATACCGATCCAGCCTATTTCTTGGTAAAATGCAGAACTCAGGTTGGGCAAACATTAGCCCAACTTTACCTTAGGCTTCATTTATGCTGTTATGGACCCTAACGTGAAGTCTGAGTATTTGACTTCTTTGTTGGTGGCACTTTCTAGGTGGGCTGACCCAGGAAAGCCCACAGTGACTGGGGAAGGCTGGGAAGCCAAGTCGCAAAGCGTCAGAGTGTTGCCGCCTCCTGCCTCTCTGGGAGCACAGCACACAGTGGCTCTGGGCCTTTGCAAGTGCCATCAAGCTTAGCTGTCTTCATACATGAAATTAGAATGTGGGGGTGGTCGGCAGTGAAGGTTTTCACATTTAAAGAGATATAAAACAATACTCAACTGGAATATTCATTTAGCTCAGAAAATCTCAATACATGGTAAGACACTATGTAACTGGTGGGAGCAGGAGACTTGGGAAATCTTGTCTGAAAGTGGGTTTCAGGAGTGAAGTCTGATACACTACCACTAAGTGTACTTGGTCTCAGTTAACTAACCTTAAGGTATTTCCAGGTTTCTAGCCGTTTAGCCAGTTTGGAGGAAGTAGCCTTTAGCAAGAGAGCTAAAAGTCCAATGTCCTTAAGGAGCCTTATGTACTCGGGAATTCTTTCCTCTGTACATGTTAAGGGAAGGTGACCAGTTCCCTGCCATGCCTGGGACAAGTGTCCCGCATGTGCAGTGCTAACCAAAGTGAGTGCTGGGGGTCCTGGGAAGAACTGTCCTCCTTAGGTGTCCTCAGGACTTATTCTCACATTAATGTCATCATAGCTGATAGCTATGTTGGGTTGGCTGGTGGCTGTCTACACTTTCAGGGGTCAACCTATATGTTCTATAATCATTCATTTCTATGGACACAGCCTAAAATTTATGATAATACAAGGGGCAAATGGAGTTGAGTATATAATGAAAAGAGGCAATGAGATGGTGATGGATCTGTGTAGGCATGAGTACATTTTGTCTCCTTAGGAGTCTTTCCAACAGAAACAGTGTGAAATTATAAATGTCTTCCTTCTCTTATAAGGGTCTTCAATGCTTTGGTCTCTATTTCCCAGTCTGTCCTACTCAAGAAGCCAGAATACGATACTGTGTTTCTTTTTGGTGGATATGGTCTTAAAATGACTAAATGTGTCATCCAGAAGCAGCAGGTAAAGGAATCGGTGTCCCGGTAGAGTTGGAACCATTTGCTCTCGTCTCATGTGCTACTCTCAAGGTGCTTTCCAGCTGGATTGAGCTCAGGAGCCAAGGGTTTTTCTAAGACGCCGTGGACTTGATAGTGCCGTTTGGTAGATAAAAACCCTGTTCCTGCGCTCTGGTGGTCCTCAGTGGCTGATCCGTGCACTGTGATGGAGATACCAAGTGTGTTATCTGTAAGCCTTCTCTCAGTGACTGCCAGACAATGGTGTGCTTGTGTGTGTGTGTGTGTGTGTGTGTGTGTGTGTGCGCGCGTGTGTGTGTGTGTGCGCGTGCGTGTGTGTGTGTGTGTGTGTTAATTAAACAAGGAGCTGAGGCTTTATTACAGCTGGTTTCCAGTTAAAATTGTGAAATACTTATTTCTTGTCCACAACCAAATATTTCAGTCTATTTAATGTATTAAAGAAATAGTTCTGCTTAAGAAAATGTTGCTTAAATGTCCTGTGATTTCTGGTGCATTTTTATACAGATCTGTGTGCGTCTGTGTGCATTCACTTTCTGCCTTTGCTCTCTGTGTGAACAGTCCTGTCGCCCTCAGAAGGTGGACACTATTCCTAGCATTAAAAAGAAACATTTGAGTCACTTACCATGGCATTACGGGATCCGATTTGTTTTGATTTTGGCATAAGATGGTCTTTCTGAGATGATTACATTTTGGTAGCTACTATCTAAATTATGTGAATACAAAAAGAAAAAAGGATTTTGTATATATATGCAAGTATAATCTGAAGAGTATATCTTTTTTTAATTTGATGTGATACACATGGACTTTTCCTGTCCCTTTCTCAGACAGATTGGCCCTGCTTACCCAAAACACTGCATTGTACTAGTTACATGCTTTAATTCCAGTTTGCCTGTGGCAAATTAGTGATAATAGGCAACATTTATGTTTTAAACAAAAATATTGAAATTCAAGTTTATCCTGTAAATATACTTAACAGCACCACATAACTGTGTTTGTTGTTTTTTAAGGCCTCCTTGAAAAGTACTAGAGACCTAATCTCAAGAGTTACATGATCAACATGAAGTAATGGAGAAGCTTCCTGGTTGATCCATACTTCCTGTCTGAGAAAAAGGATCTCAAAAGCTGAAGTGTGCAACCCTGTTTGGCATCGAGCGGCCCAAACATTAATAAGTTGAGCATTTTATTGGAAGTAAAACAGGTTTACTATTAAAATTGGTATAGCATCTAACGATAATAAAAACAGTCTCAAAAACACGTGTTAACATTCTTGCTGCAACAGCCCTGAGGTAACCTGACTGGAGTGTCTCCCAGCCTTAGGAACGCCTGCTGACCAGCCTGCCATGGCGCTGGTTCTCTGCACAGACCAGGTGGCTGCTGTGCGCATGAAGCGGCAGAACACGGAGGATCACTGAGCTCTTCATGATTGGACATCACTCTCCCTCCTCAAAGTAACTCGAGTTCCGTTTGTTCAGGATGCAGAAGTGGCAGTGGCAGGCTGATGTCATCCCGTGCAGTCAGTGTTCATTGGCACACACGTCCAAGAGGTAGGGTGAAGCCTGCATTAGCTATTCAGTATATACTTGTGGGAGTAGGACAAGAGGATTCAATAGGTAAAAGCCCTTCCTGTGCAGACCCTACCTGAGCCTGATCCCCAAAACCCACATGAAGGTGGGAAGCGAAGTGACTACAGAGTTGCCCCCTGACCCCCACATTTGCCCACTTACACCATTCACAGAATAGTGGGAAGTTGCCTGCCTTCCTCTTTCCCATCAGTTCATGGGCTCCAGCTTCATTTTTGACAGACTTGTTTCCATCAAAACCAAGACTTTCTAAAATTTAGAAGTTCACAAACAGGAATATAAAAGTCTTCAGTGACTAGGCATGTGAATATTTGTAAAAATTGTTTGATAATTTTGGTGAAAAAAGGTTTATGCTACTTTGTACATATTAGGACCATAGGGTTTGCATTCTTTTTTTTTTTTTTTTTTTTTTCTTTCCTAAGCTGAGGACCAAACCCAGGGCCTTGCACTTGCTAGGCAAGCGCTCTACCACTGAGCTAAATCCCCAACCCCTAGGGTTTGCATTCTTAAACATGCTAACAGAAGGCAAGATCATTGAGTCCAAATTCATGCATATGTTCAGGGATAAGTCAGTAATAGACAAGCTTGCTTCCCCAGGAAGCTGGGGCCTTGAATGTTACCATAGTAGTTAACAAAGTATAGAGTTTGAGGTTATTTGGTTTCATTTGTTTGTTTTTGTCCCTCTCGGCCTTACACTGTTAATTACTTTTAAACGTTCAAAAATTGGAAAGAGCCGTGATGCAGAGCAAAGAAAGCAAGGGTGTTTCTGAACACATGATCCAGAGAAGACACTGAGTTCATTGTTCAAGGATTCACTCCGTTGGGGAGTGACTTACAGTGGTCTTGAGGTCTTAGAGTGCACCTTGTACATGTGAACATGGGAGAAACCAAGACATTACTTACTAAGCAGCCACTGTCAGTGCCGAGCAGAAGATTGGCAACCACAGGCTACCCTGGAGGCGAGTACCACAGGTGTCTATGTGCTGGGAGCGTTCAGGAATGTACCCGTGAGGATGGGGCGTGGCAGTGTGGCGTGCTACATTCGCAACAGCCACCTCTCTGCCTGCGAAGATGCTAGTTTTCATTCATTTACATGGCTGGTTTGGTAGAGCTCCCCCTGAGATTCTAGTGGTACCTTTGTGTTTGATGGTGGCATATTGGCAGTCTTCAGCCAGTTGACGGACAGCAGTTTGCTCTGAAGCCATGCTTGTTGAAAGCAGCTGGAAGCGCATGCTCTCTGCTGTTAAATTGTATGTTGTTTTCACGGGAGATCCTGTTTCTCTTAGCTTGTTATTAGCAGCATTTAATCATACTGCATCATGTAAATACTATGTTTGTGTACATGACTCACTTTTAAGTAGTTATTTACATAAAAATGTTTGGGCTACAGTGAAAAGGTGAAGACTGAAACAAGCCCATTTTGCCCTTGGAATAAAGTATTTTAAATAGGAATGTCTAGCTTGCCCCTTTCTGATAAAAAGGGAAAAAAAAAAAAGGTGTTTTGCCCAAGAACCCAGCTTTCTTCATTCCAGCTTTCCTGTTTTGTTAGAGGCTTTCTCTGTGTAACAGCTCTGGCTTAGAGCTCACAAGAGATCTGTCTTCCTCTGTTTCCCGAGTGCTGGGATTAAAGACATGTGTCACCACACCCAACCTCATTCTAAATCAGCTCTTGTGTGTGGCATTTTAACACTCTTGGTCAATCGTGAACACATTTTTTTAAGGAACTGAATTTCATAGAAATAATTGCATTTGTGGCCTGTAGAGCTCTGGTTCCTCCAGATGCTCTGTGGTAGTTAGAGGAGCCTTTCTATTACCGTCTATCTGAGGGTTTCATTTTGTTTGATTGTTTGGTTTTGTTGGTTTGGGAGGTTGTTTTTGACACAGGGTTTCTCTATGTTGCCGTGGCTGTCCTAGAACTCACACAGATCTGCCTGCTTCTGCCTCCCCAAGTGCTGGGATTAAAGGTTGTGCACCACCTCCTGGCTATAGGCTACCTGTGTTAGTGATGCAAGGGACACAGAAAAAAGTACTTTTCTCAAAATGAAAATCACCGAAAAGAGTGTCAAATTGTAATTTTTAAGTAAAGCATTGTACATACCCTGTTACTCTATTTTAAATAAAACCAAATATAGGGGAATAAAGTTGTGGGCGTGGCTGGGCAGCAGTGAGTGAGCTCAGTCCACATGGTCCACCAAGTCAGCACCGTCCATGTTACCTGACACTCGTCAGAAGTAAGCATGCACTCAGGTCCAAGGTGGAAAATGCTTCATTTCTGAGTTGAAAGCATAGAGACACTCACAAGGAATGTGGAAAGTGGGGGCCTTGGAAATCCCTCTGCCAGGCCCTTGGTTTGTTGCTATGTGGTGGCCATATAGCCAAGAGGAAGATGGAGAGACTAAAGAGACCAAGCAGAGTCTTAACCAGTGTTCCTTTGTTTCCAGGTGTTTGCATCCGTAGAGCATAGGGTCAATACAAAGTCACGTGGTTTTTGTCTCAGAGTTCAGTTACCGGTGTACCTTGCTGTGTGGGGGGCAAGCATTCTCACCTCATACCAGAGGCGGGAGGGATCACCGATGCAGAAACCACTTTGAGAGCCCGCTTGGGGTTTCCCTCATGCAAAGATGCTGCCCACTTGAAGCTGCAAGTGCTTAAGGAAGCTTTGTCGATGAGGTTTAGCAGTAACGTGGCTACTTAGTTAGGCATGTTGTGACCCTGGTGCTGAATTTTCTTTCGTTTCCTTTTTCTTTATTCTTTTCCTCTTTCCTCCTCTTCTAAGGCTAGTTACCTAAATTACCAGAGCCTCACTAGCTTCTGTGGCCAAAGAAGTCAGAGTTCCCAAGGCGATCACCCATATTTTGTCCAGCACTGCCTACTATGGCTTTGAGGAATGAGGATATTGCTTTGTAGATGATTAAATGGGCTCCCCTGCCCCACATTCTGCCTGTAACCCCCATAGTTTATTTTGACAATCATTTCTGTGAATACAAAATATTTTGTGGTCTTTAACTAGCATCTAGTGGTTCAACTATTTTGTTTTCAACTCTTCTGATCCTACACTTTTTTTTTTTTTTTTGGTTCTTTTTTTTGAGCTGGGGACCTAACCTGGGGCCTTGCGCTTCCTAGGTAAGCGCCTACCACTGAGCCAAAAGCCCCTGATACTTTTAAATATACTCTTATTTTTATAAAATGCAAAAGTACCACTACAAACAAAAATTGCCTAAAGTTCGACAGAGAGAACTATCGTTTGTTATGTTTTTATTCAACCTAAATGGTCTGTGTGCAAACAGGACACGGTGGACCTTCCCTCACAAACCATTAAGCATAGAAATCACCAGTCAGTCCCAAGAAGATTTAAAAAAAAATGTAGTAAGCCAAACAGCAAGCCATAGTAGATATGTAGAAATGTAATTTTTGACTTGGGGTAAGGACTACAAAAGATAGTTGGTCTGTTTAAATTTGGCATTTGAAAATAAATACAAGAACTAAAATGTTTCATGCATGTTTTTGACATATCCTGTTCTACTTGTCCATTGCAGGTGTCCAAATCAAAATGTACAGTGAAGTAGAATTTGCTCAGCTAGTGGCAGCATTTCAGCATATAGTCTGTCAGGTACACGCATAGTGTTGAACTGATTTAATATAGCATGAGAAGGCTTGTGGGTACTTGATTGTTACGGTCTTCATAAGTTCCAATACTGGGTCAGGATCTGTCATTTTTTTTTTTTTTCGGAGCTGGGGACCGAACCCAAGGCCTTGCACTTCCTAGGCAAGTGCTCTACCACGGAGCTAAATCCCCAACCCCATGTCATTTTTTAAAAAAAGGTTTGCAATTATATTGCCCCCAAAGTACTTTTTAGGGTATCAATTTATGGGTGTTTTCTACAGATACACAACTAGGGTCTGAAAGGATGGCTTAGTGACTAAGAGCGCCAGCTGATCTTCAGAGAACCTGAGTTCAATTCCTAGCATGAAACCCACATGGCAGTTCACAACTTTCTGTAACTCCAGTCCCAGGGCATCTGATGCCCTCTTCTGACCTCCACAGGCTCTGCTCGCATGCTAACACAGACTCTGGTGGTTTGAATGAAAATGGCCTCCATAGGCTCAGATGCTTAAGTGCTTGGTCCCTAGTTAGTGGAACTGTTTGAGAGGGATTAGGGGGTGTGGCCTTGAAGGAGATGTTTCACTGGGGTTGAACTTTGAGGTTTCATAAGTCCATGCTAGTCCTAGTCTCTGTTGCCTCTGGATCAGGATGTAAAGCTCTCAACTACTGCTCTATTGCCATACCTGTCTGTGTGCTTCCCACCATGATGTTCATGGATGGACTCTCCAAAATCATAAGCAAGCTCATGATTAAATGCTTTCTTTTTATGAGTTTCCTTGATCATGGTGCCTCTTCACAGCCATAGAGCAGTAACCAAAGCACAGACAATATATTCATGCAAACACATAAAATAGTTTTAAAAGTTAAGTACACTTTTAAAATCTAACTTGAGAGTAGTAAGTACAGTTAAGATTTCCCTTCCATCTCAGTATTTCACTGTCCTTCCTGCTTCCTTATTGGGTGCTAACATTGTCAACAGAAACTGACTGATATCTAGGCCCATGAGCCCACGGCTGAGGTGTGTCTACACTGTTCCAAAGGTGACTCCCGCTGCCCCACTGTGACTAAAACCCCATCCTCAAGCACCTGACACTTTTATGTAGCTCAGTGGCAGAGGTCAAGTTACATGTTTGCTAAGATCTGCTCTGAGCCCTGGCTCTGCACGGTTTCTGTAGGATTCCATCCATCACTCTGCCTTTTCCAGGTCACCACCTCCATTTCCTACAGTTCATGTAGGTTCCATAAGTGTAGATGGGAAAAGATCAGACAACTTTGCTGTGCCCATCTCTGCCCTTCACAGCCAAGGCTGTGGAGACCAGTTCATGCCAATCGTGTCTACTTTCTGAGACACCCCTCCTGACCGCTGTCACCTCTTCATTTCCACAGTTACTCTTGGGTGCTTGACCGTGAGAGGGACAGGACACAGTCATGGTGGTCTTATTTAATCCTGTTTTCCCCTTCAGAGCCTTTCTCTCTAGCTGAGAGATTCCATTTCCTTTAACCAGGGGCCTCCTTAGATCTTACCCAGGTGTCTTATGCTCAGTCCTTCAGGGTTGTTCTTGCTGTGTGAATGCAGCTTAAAGCGTAGAGCACCCTTTTCTTGACAAAGCTCATCTTTGACCACTGCGGATACAGACACCAGAAAACAGTGAGTGAAGAGACTCACCATTGCTCAAGGTTGTGTGCTTAGACCTAATAGGACATTTACACCAACCTAAGACTTTGGGAATGTGGTAAGGAGGGAGGAAGAAGAGCTGCAAAATGGTATCCTTGAGGTATGACCCAGCCACTGCAGTCTACACACCAGCTCTGATACCGGGATCTGATCTCTACCAGCCTAGGCCTGTCAACAGCTAGGCATGGATTGGGAACAGGCCTCATGGGGCTGAACCCCTCCCTGCTAATTATTGGCTGCTGTCTCCAAAGAGAAGAGACTGTTGTATTCCATTGCGTGGTCAACGGTGAACCTACCAGATTCCAATGACCGGTTCCTAAGGTCTGTTAATAGAGAGTCCTGGTTAAAATCAGCGAGTTAGAAATAAGGCAGGAAGATATGAATGTGACAGACGGGAAGGGCCTGCCCGAGTTGGAAAGGAGAGAAGAGATGGTGGGTACTGTATACAAGAGAGGGTGCATGTATGAAAGGGGCAAGGTTAGTCAGTAACAGCTCATTGGTGGAGCGTTAGCATAGCACGTGTAAGGCCCTGGGTTCTGGCCCTAGCACCTCACTACCCCAAGTTCACCCCCAAAGAAGACAAAGGGTCAGGAGGCAAATGCTGTGCAGATGACAGCTGTGCCGTGGTGCCTTAGACACTCCAGTGTCTGCCCTCCTCCCCGGGTCTAAGCTTTGCGACTTGCCTTTACTGAGCACGTGGTGAGGAGTAGATGAAGGCAAAGAAGGCACTAAAGGTGGTCAGTGCCGGCCCGGCAGACACTGCTCTAGGTTTGCTTCTGGCTCCAGTGGGTTTGCCTGTTTGGGTCATAAGGGCCTTGAATGTCTTCTTCCTGGTGCACTAAAATGACAGCATTGTCTCCTTTAGTCCCAGCACTTGGGAGGGAGGGACAGGCAAATCCCTGAGTTCAAGGCTAGCCTGGTCTACAGAGTAAGTTCCAGAACAGTCAAGGCTACTTAGAGAAACCCTGTCTCAAAGCACAAAAGGTAAGATGCCACCTCTATCATGACCCTTTCCTATGGTCCCCAGATCCCGTGACCCCTTCTCTACACTGCCAGTGACCACACACTGACAATAACGGACACGCATGCAGGCACGCACGCACACACGGCCCCCTTACTCACTTCAAAGTGGCTTTCTGCTTTGGAAAGCTTTCTGGCCTTACTTTGCATTTCAAATTCACTCACATCTTTAAGACCCAATTTAAATTCAGCTCCTATGTGAAGTCTTCCATAACCACCTCTGTTGAAAATAATGCCCCCTCCTAGAGCAGTAGCTGACAGTAGTGCTCGGGGTGTTCAGGGGATGCACACACGCATAAAAATACCAAGTGGGCCCCGGGGGAGGGGCGGTGATGGATATCTTAAAGGAAACAACAGTGAATGTTGTCATATGTTACAAAGCAGGTTCTAAAGAGAGGAGGTTCAGGAGGGGGGGTCTCTAGATTTAACTAGCAATACCTGAGTCATTAAACCCCTTGGGGTTAGATGCTAGATCCACATCCCTTCCCCCAACTTATCTGTGTGTGAGGAGGTGGGGAGGGGGAGAGAAAGAAATTGAGCCATGTATTCTATCATTAAATTGTAACCCCACCCACTTGTGTGTAACCCCACCCACTTGTGTGTAACCACACCCACTTGTGTATATCTCGTACAGAGCAGGGGCAGGGTAAGCCCATAGGCCAACTGATGGGTGCTCAGAAGACCTGACCCTGGCTGGTTACCTCAGGATGCCTTTCTTCCAGAGAGCTCATGTGTTCTCATTGTTTTCTTCACAGAGCCTGCTAGGCTGTCTCCACTACTCCCTTATTAGCTGTCCACAGGGTCCATGTTGATCAGTGGCCCTCCTTTTCTCTTTTGATTCCATGTTCTATTGAGCTGGGATACCTGTGTGTGCGGAGCAGAGCTAGGGTGAGGAGACATGGGTAGCTTAGTTCACAGCAGCATTAGTCTCGAGTGGAAAGACCGTAAGGGTGGGGGTACTCAACCTGAAAGCCAGTGGACGGCAGGCATCTTGTAGTTAGTGCACATCTGGAAGCCGCAGCTAGAGGCCACACGGGTCTCCGTTAAAACTGTAGCTACTGGAGAACGTGGCTTGTGTGCTTGGTTTTGCTTTTTACTTTTATTTTTTTTTCCAGTGCTAGGGGTCAAAATGAAGACCTGTGCATGCTAAACAATCACTCTCCCACTGGGCTACACCCAATCAGTACTGAGTCCTAACGGCACTTTACGTTTCTCTACAACTCAGGTATGAAGAGCATAGAAGAAACTGGAGAGATGGCTCAGTGGTTAGAGATGGCTGCTCTTCCAGAGGTCCTGGGTTCAATTCCCAGCAACTACATGGTGGCTCACAACCATCTATAATGGGATCCTGATGCCTCTTCTGGTGTGTCTGAAGACAGTGACAGTGTACTATATATTAAATAAATAAATAAATAAATAAATAAATAAATAAATAAAGTTAGTAATCCCCATCTTTAGAAAAACAAGACCGGGATAGACTTTGTTTTGCCATGAGAAGCCATGCTTTGCAGCACATGCTATAGGGAGATGATGCCAAGTTTAGAAAATGGTGCAAGAGTCTGCGGGTGAAGGTGGCAAGTGGCTGTGGTGTGATGGCTCAGCAGATACAGAAACCTGCTTGCAAAGCCTGACCCTAGAGGTCAATCTCCAGGACAAGAAGAGTGGGAGAGATCCTGCTCCTGTAAGTTTCCCTCTGAACCCCACACATGCGCCATGGCACACAGTACCCCACACCCATACATCATGTGCACAACCATTTTCAAACATAATAAAGTGCGGTGCTCAGTCACGGCTTTTGCTGAGACATGGGGGTATTTTTTTAAACAATTATTTACTTATTTTATGTATGTGAGTACACTGTCACTGTCTTCAGACACACCAGAAGAGGGCATCAGATCCCATTACAGATGGTTGTGAGCCACCATGTGGTGCTGAGAATTGAACTCAGGACCTCTGGAAGAGCAAGCAGTAAGTGCACTTAACCGCTGAGCCGTCTCTCCAGCCCCACATGGAGGTATTTTAATTTCAGTTTAAATCAAATGTTTTAGTTGATTGGTTGATCAGTTAACCATTTTCAGGATTGGTAAGTCTCGGACCCCAGTGGAAGAAATACTCTCCTTCTTGGGAAAGCCTTGGTTGCTGTTATAGGTGCCACCAGAGCAAATTATAAGACAGAGTGGGGGACCCGCAAGCACAGAGATCACAGGAGAACAGTCAGAATTTTCACAGTGGGAGGGTTCACTGAGAGTCCCACTCACACAGGAACACAGGCTCTGGGAGTGGTGAGCTGGGGTAAAAAAGTGAGGCTTAGGGGTTGGGGATTTAGCTCAGTGATAGAGCGCTTGCCTACCAAGGGCAAGGCCCTGGGTTCAGTCCCCAGCCCCGGAAAAAAAAAAAAAAGTGAAAAAAAAAAAAAGTGAGGCTTAGAGCAAGGGGAAACCCCAGAAGGTTCTAGAACAAGGAAATGGCTTAGTTGGGGGAGTTTATTCTCACGTGCATACAATTTGAAATCTCACTGTTTTTGTTCTTGTTTTGTTTTTGTTTCTGACATTTCTTGTAAAGGTAATTTCCAGAAAGAGAAGCCTGTTTATCTGTGCTACCGTGTTCCATGACGGCACACAGCTGAGATGGCGGGGGGGGGGGGGGACAGCCCTCTGACCTCATGTCTGAAAAGAAATGTGTTTTGACTGTATAATCACTAGCCTTTGTGGGAACATAGTCCTGGGGATCAACTGAGTGTCTCTGAGAGGCTTCCTCATCAAGCCCTCTCAACTCCATATCCTGAGGATGGCTGACCGTGAATCAAAAGGAAGTTATAGTTTGTTCCTTTTGGCTTGGGGATTATGAAAGAATCGTGCACATTAGGAGCAGGTACGTGATGGGGAAATCATGGCAGGTTCCTACAAACGTACTCATCAGTCAAGGAGGGGGGCGGCACTCAACAATGGGGAAAGCAGGGGTGATATAAAGAGGATTGCACACACGCGAATATTGGCTCTCAACCAACTAAGTTAAAGATGAGCCATTGTCCCCTCTCAGGTCTGACCTGGAGGGAAAGAATCTGAGTGACCTGGCACAGACGGGAGAGAGAACACTTAATGCTCCTCTGCTTCTGGCTCCTCCATGGGTCCTGGGAGAGGGTGGGGTGCAGGCAGGGAGACCCTCTTTCTGAGTTCTTGTAGCACATCTAGTCTGGCAATTCTACTCTGTAGTTCTGCATCCCCCCTGTGGGTTTCTTTAGCTTCCTTCCACCTTGCTCACCTGAGGAATAGAGAAAGCCAGCCAACTCTCCCCTCCCCATGCCTCCCCATGCCAGCCTCTGCTCTGGAAAACAGATAGCTTTTTTTGTTTTGTTTTGTTTTGTTTTGTTTTTTTGTTAACCAGCTGGCTTTTTTGTTAATTGGCTATAGGCTTTAGGCAACTGAATAAGGAGGAGAAACTAGAGAAACTACCATGCTCTGGGCTGATGGGAGGTTCAGAGACTGTCTGTTTCCATAGCAGCACCGTTGACTTCCACTCTCACAAGATGGTGCAGGTGCAGGGCACCATGCTGGTTCCCCGATGGTGGTGAGGGTGTTGGCTGAGTGTTGAGGTCTGCCAGCAACCTGTGTTCTTTACTAAGCCAACAGGCGACTGCTGGAACAGCCACAGATTTCTCAGTTGGTTGCCATACAGGGTGTCATTTGGTGTTGGCAATAAAGGTGGAAATAAAGGAATGAGGCTGCGTCTTTTTTGTGGCTCGTAAGTAAACCCTTATATCAGTTTGTACAGAGAAGTCTAGACATATGGGCGGAGCCCATGTTCCAGATACCGTGGTAAGAACTGGCAGATAAAACCCACTGCTTTGGACTGAGTTGGACCTCAGACCTCACTAAACCAAGTCAACACGGAGTCATTCAAGCTAGCTAGCATTGCACAATGACTCCAGGAGACTGTCTGAAGTCATTCTGGCTTCTTCCTGGGCTCCAGGTGGTCAGAAAGAAGCACCGGGTGCAGCACATAATTATTCCAAGGGGGCTTCATAAGCTGGTGAGTGGAGTGAAGTTTGAAATTATGGATAATGAGCTGGGTGTGGTGGCAAACACCTTTAATCCCAGCTCTTGGGGGAGGGAGAAGAGGTAAGAGGATCTCTGAGACTTCGAGGCCAGCATTGTCTACATAGCATGATCTAGTTCAGCCAGGACTACGAAAAAAGATTCTGCCTTAGGGGGGAAAATATATATATATAACTAAGCATGGATAATCCTGTTTTTACAGACTGAGCCCTGAGAGTAAGTCTTCTGGGATTCGCTATAGAGAAGGCTTATTTAGTAAAAATCAAAGTTGTATGTTATCTGAGGCAAGGCATCACACAGGATGGGGTGGGAGTATTGTGTTAGGGTGACGTGTGGCATGCAACTTTGCACAGAGCAGTGAGCTGCAGTTTGAGGAAGAATAACAAGAAACATTTTAAAATGGCATTGAACATAGGCATTCAGCTTTCGGTAAGGCATTTACTATATACTTTTCCCATGTGACTTTGCAGGCCCCTGTATAGAATACTAGACAAAGGAAGGCAGCATCTCAGAGAGCCCGTGCCTCTGCGGCCATGTGGGAAGTAAGTTCCTTGAGGTCTGTGGGTCCTAATTTGCTCACACTGAGCCCATCCACTCTGTTTTACTTCATCATTAAAAGGGTCAAAGCATCAGTGTAGGAGCATGTCCAGCTCTACACAGAAAGTCTCCCAAAGTGTACACTTGGCATTTGAGCCCTAAAGGCCTGCAAGATCCCAGGAAGTGTGGAGACACGTTGAATTCAGAACTGAAACTGACAGCCTGTCCCAGAAACATCCCAGTGTGCCTGCTTGCAAACAGCCATTCCCACAGTGACCATTCTTATTGGCGCCTCCCAAAGTCTCAGTCCGGTTCCCTGCAGATAGATATCCATGGAGTTAGGACTCACTGAGTTCCTAACTCGAGTGTGAGAGGAGGCATGAGTAGAAGCAAGCATGACCAGCATGGGGTGTGGAGGACGTGAACCTCCGATCTGAGCATCCAGAGGAACAATGGTAGAGCGTGGCCATGAATGCCCATGCTCGTCACTGAAAGGAGGACGCCTGAGATGCCTGCTCTTTTGCACACCTACCCAGGGCAAGGAGGAAAGGAACATTCTTCCACAGGTGGGAAGTAGAATTGTTCTTACTAATTAGAATGGTTACAGAATGGGGTTAGATGGGGACATGGGATAGATACATTTTGAGCCTGGTGAATGAGAGATCATGTTCATGGGGATGGGCTAGGGTTACCCTGGGAGGTCATGTGGGATGAGAGAGACACTAAAGAGGTATTCCTTGAGATACCTGAGCCATTGTGTGTGTGTGTGTGTGTGTGTGTGTGTGTGTGTGTGTGTATGTGTGTACGCGCGCGTGTGCTAAGATCAGAGGGGGGATGAGTGGGTTGACTTGTTTCTAAAGCAAAGCTAGGCAGCAGGCAACAAGGGGAGTGGAGGGAGAAGATTCTAGGCTGCAGTCCCAGGAGCACGGAAAAGGGTCTGGGAAGTTGGGGCGGGTGGATTTGACTGGATGGTAACAGCGAGGTCTACAGCAGGCTGGCCCTCAGATGCTAAAGGCTTCCTTTCCACCCACTCATCACTGCCTACCCACTGTGGACGTGACAAACCCTTGTCTTGGGGATCACAAGGTAAATGACTGGGATGACTTCTTTGGGGCCCAGATGTCCACAGAGGACAGGACACTTATCCCTCTGCCCCCATCAGCTGTGTCAGGTGGCATGGACCTCGAATGACCTCTAGTCTTCACTGCTTTCCACCTATATGACAGAGATCTTCTAATGTCCATCCTACTTTTTAACAGGAATAAACTTACAGAGTACAAGACGGGAAAAGTCTGTAAGAGAGTAGCCATTAAAGTCTTTCTCATTCCCCCTCAAAGACAATCTCTGTTATCAGGTTATGTTATCTCCTCCCAAGATGTAGCTCATGACCAAAGAGGCCATGGTATGATTCACCCCTCCCTGAGTGCTCTAATTGTTCTACAGTCTGTGTCGTTCATTATTTCTCAGAAATTATTCTATGTTAGTGGGTGAGGAACGCACTCATTTCTTTTGCCAACTGCATAATACTCCACTGTATGGGTGCATTATAACATATTCAATTAGTCCCCTGCTGTCGAACACAATATTGTTGCCAGTATTTTACTATTATAAATTATGTTTCATTGAGTAGCATTATACTTGTGTCATTTTGCATATGCAAATAAGAAATTCTCTGTGGTAGAATTGCTGGACCAAATTGTTTGCAATTTTGAGTTACTACAGAATTGCCTTCCATAAAGCCATGCCATTGTACAATACCACTAGCTATGATTAAGGGTACATGCCCTCTTCAACCCAAAGCATTAGAAAACTACTTCAACCAAGGTTTCTCCTCCTAGGGAGAGAAGTGTAGTCCTTCAAAGAAGCAGATTAGATGACCTCACATTCATTCTTTTCCTAGTGTTCTAAGGACGAAGCCAGTAGCCCTCAGCCTGGCCCACTAGCACCCCATGACCTAGACATGCCACTTCTCTGACCTTACCCCTCACTGTCCCTCTTGGATGCATTGCTGTGTTCCAGCTTCCCTGCCTTTCTTGTTTACCCTTGAATGTGCCAACTTCACCACATCTTCAAGGTTTGGGGTTTCCTGGGTCCTCCATCATCAGATTTGAGCTCAGTGCCTCCCATGTTATATTGATCTCTATCCAAAGTCCGTAACTTCAGATCGCAGAGAAATCGACTTTAATGTTAGATGCTAGAATGGTCTCCCCCAGGAGAAAAGAGAGCCTGTTCTCACAATGATGCCTGCCAATGAATATGTGGGAGTCATTATTACTTAGCCGCCATGGTGAGAACTTAACTCCACCATTGTGAGAACTGATTCAGGCTGGAACCAACCGTGAATGCCAAGACCAGTGGGGAAGACGTGGCTGGGGATCTAGATAACTGAGCGAATAATTTGTGAATTAAAGGGAGGAAATCCAATGTGCAATAACCCAGTATGACCCTCTGCTGTGAAATACGAAAGGGATGCCACTCCAGTGACTCTGCTTCAGAACACAGAACCCCACTGTGATCATGGCGGAACATTGAAACGAGTCTTAAATTCTTGAAGACCATGAAGTAATCGTAAGCAACACTAAACTTTAGAAACTATTATAAAAGTATGGGTGTTTTGTTGTTACTTGCCTCTTTGGCTTTTAAAACTAGGGACTTGTGTCACTATGCTCCGTGTCTTAATTAAGTTTCTACTGCTGTGATAAAATACCATGACCACAGGCAATTTGGGGGAGAAAGGGGCTTATTTTGGCTTACGAGTCCCAATCACAGTTCATCACCGAGGGAAGCCAAGGCAGGAACTCAGGCAGGGCAGGAACCTGGAGGCAGGAACGAGGGTAGAGACCAGGGAGGGGTGCTGCTTATTTGTTTCCGTAAATCTCCAACCCAAATAAGGCCATGCAAGGAAAACACAACTCAATTAATATGAATACAAACTACATGCCTAGATCGGGCAGATCTACCACTGAACTACTCTATTCCCCAGCTAGGAGATCCCTTACAACCCAAGGGTTTCTCCAGGCCATGTGCTCCCTCCATTTTCCTTCCATTTTCCTTCCTCCTCTCCCTCTCCCTCTCCCTCTCCCTCTCCCTCTCCCTGCCCTCCCCCCCTTTCTCCCTCTCCCTGCTGCTCCCTCCCTCTCTCTCTCTCTTCAGGTTAAAATGGGAGAAAGGTTCACTCTCTCCATTATCCCAGGCATCCCTTTGGGGAAGCAGAATTAGCATCAAAATACAAACAGCATCCGGGCGACCCATACCACTTACTGACTTGCTTTGTTACACAACTAGGGACCGCCTGCTCAGGATGGTACCACCCATGGTATGCTAGGCCCTTCCACAGCAATCAAGAAATGCCCTACAGACTTGCCTACAGGTTTATCTGATAGCAACATTTTCTCAGTCCAGGTCCCCTTTCCTCTAGCTTGTGTCAAGGTGAACAACAAAACCCAACTAACATTGACCTTTAGTTCACTGTGTAGCCAAGGATGACCTTGAGCTCCCAATTCCTTGATGCCACTTTGTATCATCTCCCCCTCCCCTGTATACATTGAAAATACTATAAAATAAACTAAAAAGTCACCAGTTGGTTTATAGCTGAGAGTGACATAGTATGACTTCATTTTTAAATGATGACTTTGATCTGGTGGCTGGTTGGAGAAAAACCTATATAAGAAAGACAATGGAGAAAGCCATGTGGCCCCGTCGGGAGACTTCTGAAATGAGTCAGACGAGACCAGGGTGAAAAGAAATCGTGCGAGTAGGGGATACATATAATTTATTTTAAAAAATAAAGATAAAATGAACTAACAGCAGTGGCATCACTGTGTGGCTGTGACAGTGACCAGCTCCACACATACTATTTCATGTATGTTCCTCTCCATTTTCTCCTACCACTTAATGCTCAGGCAGACCTCAGACGTACCTCTGCGTTCTGAATGTAGCCGTGCTCCCCTTTAATCCCGGAGCTCGGGAGGCAGAGGCTGGTAGATCTGAGTTTGAGACCAGGTTGGTCTACGGAGAGAGTTCCAGGACAGCCAGGGCTACTTGAAGAAACCATGTTTCAAAAAAAACCAAAACCCAAAACAAAAACATCTGAGCTGATGTCTGTGGCCCATTATCACCAAAGGCCATGGGGAAGTCTCTGGTCTGGGGTGCTGCCTAGGACCGTGTTGATGTCCGAGGGCTGCACAGAGCTGGCTCTGACCCTTGGCTGATACAGCACGTATGGCCCCGATGGCAGGAATATGAGATGAGCCTACCCGTGGGCATGAGTGTGGGAGAGCTGGCCCTACGCCCTCATCTGCTGTGAGGGAAATGGGCAGGGGAGAGATTATTCCTGGTCTCCAGACCCCCACTCTCCTCCCTACCCATGCCTCACAGCCTTCAGTAG